>NC_072466.1:2780652-2840652 GCF_027596085.1 Anoplopoma fimbria
TGCACTAATATTCCCGTTTAAACCCAGACATGTTTACTTTGATATCCAAGTCTTTCATAATGTTTAAAAGTAGTTGAGTTTCTCTTTCTGACCAGAAATGTGGGTTTTTTCTTCTACTCCAGCTTTGCAAACTGGTGGATAGTTGTTTTGTGTTGAAAGCACAAAGCTGACGGTAAACAGGCAAGAAGCAGTGTGTCGCAAACTGCAGTAAGAACCCAACAAATCACATATTCTGAATGCGCTGTATGTCCAAAGAATGCTCCTGAAACTTGATTAATATTGAAATATCACAGAAACCTAATGACCTTAATGATACATTCAGAATAAGGTCTAACTCTGAATAGCCAAACACAATATGCTGTGAACATGAGCCGTATCAAATTCTGAATAGTGTCATATTCTGAATTATAGTGGAATATGAGTGGAACGTATTCACTGGAAACTTAATATCTTTGGGTTTCGGACTTTTAATAGACCTGGCGATTAATCTAGAGTAAAATCGTGTTGAATTTTGTTTCTATCTATTAGTCTGTGATTCATCTGGAACTTTGAATATGCAGGAATTAAACACACAGTAGTTATCCAGGTGATTCAGGTTTCCCATAACATTGTGGCATTTCAAAAGATTTTTCTGGGAAGTTGGGGAAAACCAGGAACACATATGTCTTTTTTTAAATTGTGTTACCTGGTATTGTTTCAGTTGGAAGCCAAAAATCGCCAATATGAAACCAAAAAAAGTAAGAAAAATGAGTTCAGCAGTCAAATTCAGTTCAGGAAAGTCATAACATTGCACAACAAGAAGGTGTGAACCTGTTTACTGCTTTAAATCTAAAATATAGGAGATTTATGGGTGACCTGACAAGTAGGAATGCTATGAATCCAGTTTTGTTCACCAATATGTTTATACTTAAGGATGACACACGCTTACAAGTTCTTGCCCTGAACTAAATGAAGTGGCCTTGAGCCGAACTTGATCCTCTGCCTGTCAGTGACTAGAGACAGGTGATATCTTAATGATGTTCAGTGAGGCTGAACCAGCAGAACGCTGTTATTATGCACCACAGAGGCATGCAACTTTTATTTCAATCAAATGAGATGTGGAAACTTGGTGTAAATCTAAAAGCCTTTTTCCCGTCGAACAAACATTGTGGTTTTAATCTTCATAAAAAGTAAATTGTCTCATCAGTGCAGAGGAAGGATTTCAGCCATCGGGACACATCGGAGCAGCAGGTTAGCGCTTCAAACCACTCCGACGTGGCACTTAGAAAGCTATTACCGCTATCAGCAGAGCACCACGCACACTTAACAACATGCTGCCACTCCACACAGAAAACCAGCAGAGACAGAAGAGTGACCTGCTGCTGGTTCAGCCGACGCTTTAAAATCAGAGGCTTCATTTTAGCAGCATGAGTAAGATGCTTTCAGGAGGCTGTTACCAGCACTGCCTGCTACACAACAAACAAACACAACACAACACACAACTCAATTATGGGAAATAACTTTCAGATAGATTTGAAGAACTTCTTTATGAACTTCTTTCTTCCCCGCTGTGCAGACATGACCAAAGAGATTAAGAGGTAAGAGGAAAGGAAGCAGAGAAACAGGAACGATGGACTGAAAGATGTCCAGAACAAGATAGAGAGAAGAGTAGGGAATAAAGGGAGGGAGAAATAGAGGAGATGACAAGAGTAGAGAGGGAAAGAAGAAGAAGAGGAAGAAGAAGAAGAAGAAGAAGAGGAAATGAGGAGGCGAGGAAGAAGAAGAAGAAGAGGAAGAAAAAGAGGAAGAAGAGGAAGGGGAAGAAGAAGAGAAAGAAAGTAGGAGAGGAAATGTAAGGGGAAGAAGAGGATGAGGAAGGGGAAGAGGAAGAAGAAGGAGAGAAGAAAGGTTGAAAATAGGAAATAGTGGAGAGGAAGAGAAGGAAAGAAGGAGAGGAAGGGAGAAAATGGAGAGGAAGAGAGGACAAGGTCAGCAGAAGACAGGCATAAATGAAAATAGAGCGAGGAGGAGGAATATAAAGGCTGTCACATCCACACACCAGCCTCAACAAATAACTTCTCCTCGATGTGTCAGAGAGAGAGAGAGAGAGAGAGAGAGAGAGAGCACTTTAAAGAGAAGCTCTCAGCAGAAATCACTGAAGAAAAATAAATAAGGGAGGATAATAAAGAGGAGAGCGAAGGAGCAGAGGAGGAAACGGAGAGAAGGAGAAGCCATGAAAAGAGAGGGATTAAATCTGATGACTTTTAGAACCTCTAAACTGAGAAATGAGACGGAGCTAAATCTTCACACATTTCACTTTAAAAGTTTCTTCTGCAGAAATCTGGAGCAAACAGAAAAGTGTTATTCAACAGGTTTATTGTAAATAAGATTTAAAAAAAAAAGCCAAAAACAAAATTCAAGTTGGAAGTCTTTAGAACATGACTTTTTATTAGACTGTGACAAGATAACTTTTTTTTGAAACATGCTCTTGGTTTTTCTTCTTCTCTGTCCATCATCTACCTTCATATTACGATGAAACAATTAGTATATTTAATTAGTTAATAGAAAGAACAATTATTGCCAGCAATTTTGAAAATCATTTAAGCCATTTTCTATGCAAAATAACAGCTTCTCAGCTTCTTAAATTGAGATATTTGCTTACTGTATATGATCGTAAATTCAGTATCTTTTTTTATTTAAACTTTTACTCCATTTTTAATCTGGGTTTTAACGCTTAATGCCTCTTGGTTTTTCACAAGTTTCTGATATTGCATCAACCACATGATTAATTAATCAAAGGGTTAGTTTGGATTCACAATTACACAAACAAAGTAACAGATCAAGGCAGAAACTTCTGAGTTCTGCGAGGTGAAATGACGATGTTTTGTCTATGGAGGCTCGTGGCTTTGGAGGTTTGTATTCGTTTAGTTCTTCTGTGTAACATTTAGGAGGGTTTCTACAGTAAATCTCTGGATGTTCTGACTGTTTACCTGCTGCCTGCCTGTCTGTCTGTCTGTCTGTCCATCAGGCCGGCCTCGGTGGAGAGGAAACCTCCGGAGCTCAGCACTCTCAACGACGGCTACCAGATCCGCATCTGACCCCCGGCTTCACCTCCAAGTCTTCCCAAATCCGTCCAGCCTTCTCAGCCGCCCTGATCCCCAGAAGAAAAAAGAGTCTCTACCTATCACTGATGTTTTTTCAGGAGATAAAGATATGTTGACAAGATCTTTTTCTGAGCTGGAACAGCAAGAACTTCTTCGAAGCTAAGACAAAAAGGTGACAATGAATCTTTCACAGCAGCCCCGTCGTCACACATCTGAGTGTGTCTGCTCTTTCTCCTACTCTGATTCATTTCAGTCATGTAGCTGAAGACGAAGGATACGTGATATCAGTGTTTTTTTCTAGATTTCCAACATTTCGATCATCTGGCAGTTAGATATTAAAAGCTGAAAGCCGATAGTGTCACGGTGGAAGAGTCATAACACAAATGCGTTAGCTTCTCTTTGCACAAAACACAACTATAAACACATGTATTTATTGGTCTTTTATAGTGTTATCATACTTCTATAGCACAATGTCCCCTCACAGAGCAGTTGATGTCTTCTGTCAGCTTTCCAACATGGCGGTGTTCATAGAGGCTACAGGCAGACAGAGATGGGAAACACCTTCACAGGTGTAGGTGTAGTTATCCCACGTTATTCTCACATGCCTGCTCCACTGCTGCAGCTCTTTGGCTTCATCTCTAAGAAAAAACAAAACACTGAAGGAAAGTCCAGAAGTAATGTTTAAGTGACTTTTTCCCAATATCCAAGTGAACCCAACAGCAGCTTAAATAAGATGACTGGCTCGACTTTTTCACACGCAGACTCTTATCAACCAGAGTGGACGAGTGGAGAATAATAGAGGACGATCAGTAAAGTCAGCACGGAAATCAAAGACTGCATGGATGGAGAGAAGAGGTGAGAAGAGAAGAGGATTCTCTGCAGGAGATCAGTGATGATCATTAGAGCACTGCGGCAAACCTCCTGCTTCTCCCCCCCCCACCACCACCACCACCACCACACTATCATCCTCCTCTTCCTCTGCCCTCTGTTGACTCATAACTGAATACATTACACAGCGAACATCAGGAAGAAAACCCCTCAAACTGAAAAACAGCACGAGTTCCATCTCAAATTCAAACGAAGTAAACAGTCTCCACATTTACAGCCACACACGGAGACAGAAAGGCTCGTAACGATATTATATATCAGGATAAAAGAGCAGCTTGGGAATTTCTGTCAACTGAGATATTCATCGGTTCTTGGGTCTCGTTTGAAGTCCACAATATTATTTATTATTTATTGTGTAACTGCAAGAGAAACACATCTGGTGTTTGACATGGACCTGGAAAAGATTGGAGGGGTCACGGCTTGATTAAACCGATGAGAAGGATCTTTTTCTCATTTCTGCTAAACTTTACTTTCACCTCTTCAAGCCTCTAAAAGTCACTTTTTTAGTCAAACTTTTGTCACTCTTTCAGTCAAACCTTTCCTTGATGGAAAGCGTCATGAGGTCGAGGAAAGATGTGAATGTGAATTCATCGGGACGTAAGAAAAAAACTTAATGCTGTACAATTCAAGTAAGGTTTCCCTTTCAAAACAGAATCACGTCTCCCAAGAAAGGATGTTTTCAATGGATCCATAGTGTAGGAAGTAAACAGTGATGGCGGACGTTGCTGTCGGCCGAATGTAGTCGCTTTAAATGCTGCTGCCACGAGGAATCGCAGGATGGCATCACCTACTTCTCTTTGGTGAAGGATGCTTCAGTGTTCCCTGTGCTGAAGGAGATAAGAAAGGAAGCATCAAAGCATCTTTTTCTTTGCATTTAGAGAACTCAGCCGGCTCTCATCATGGCTGCCACTTGGATACTTCCTCATTTCATTTAAAAGGACTATTCAGCTGCAGCCATGGATTCATTTTATGGGGTCTTGAGGGGAAAAAAAGCTGGAAACCACTCATCCAAACTGGTGTTTCATAGAGTATCCAGTATTACCCAAGAATCAAATATTAGATATTAGAACAATATCTGGAAAAATATTTTTTCTTTAATCTTTCTCATCCCTTTAATCGCCTTGTGGTCGCTCTGATTTTTAGATACATTACCTAAGATTGAAACGTGACAGATACAGCATCAATCTCAAGACAGTTACATACAATATAGACATAAAGTAACAGTTCAGCATGTTTGGTGAGAGAGGACATTGTAGGTTAAATTAAAACTCCGATCCCACAAACCTTAAAAAAAGTATCGCTAGTATTTACAAACCAAGTTAGCTTCAAACAGACAACTAACTTCAACAGCTGGAATATAGAATTATTCATCTGCTCCAAATTCAGCTGCAGCCAGTTAGTCCATTCCAAACAACAAGGAGTGAAGACTGATTTTGAGTGAAGACTTTGTAACAAAGGCCTCTTTAAGGACAGCTGTCAGCGGATATTAAAGGCAGTCAGGACCTTCAGAGGGATTTAGTATGATTGTTCCTCCTATTGTTGAGGTTTGTCATACTTTAATCCAAACGCTTAATGCCTTTTGGTTAAATACTCTAAAAACAGAAATCTAAAATCGTGATTTAGCTGTAATTCTGCGACATCCGCTCTGCTTTGTGTTTGGCAACCTTAAAGTGGCAAAAACTCATATTTTCAGACGAACACGAGTCAGAAAACCACGGAAGTTATCAGAGCAGCTCAATGAGTCGTCTTTACGCTGAGGAAGCTTCTGCTCCAGTGACCTAAGAGAGCTCAGTACTGTATGAGGAGCGTCCAAAAAAATCTCACCCTGTTTGTTTTTTGGATTCTCCTGTCGAGGCCTTCGATGAATCCCAGCTGAGAAGCTTGAAATCAAAGAAGCTTGAAATCAAAGAAGCTTGAAATCTCATATTAGTGTCCATTAAGATGTTCAGTTGATTTTAACCACTCCGACACGAACAGATATTGAACACTTCCTGTATAAATGTATGTACATCTAAATCCATCTACGTTTATTCATGTTTGTTACATCCACAGAATGTACTGTACAGTTTGAAGCCTTCAGACTGAGAACTATGTGAGTCAGTTTAAATCAAAAACAGATATGTTGATGAGGACAACCATAGCCCTCCACCGCTGGCCTCAGACCAGCTCTATAACCAGTATTAATGGGTTAGATACCTTGCTCAAGGGCATCTTGAGGGCAGGAGAAGAACAATGGGTGCTTTTTATTCAGATTAAATGATTCAATAAGCAACTTTTACTTGCTCTCCTGCTTCTGAAAGTGTGGCTACTTCCAGCTGTCTGCCTTTAGGGTACTTGAAAAAATGACGACTGACTTCTGAAGTTTTCAGCTGAAGGATTAACTTGAAGAAGAATTGTGTTTTTTCTTTTACAAGATCAAGTGCAAAGATTATCTTAGTTCGAATAAACTGCACCAGGCAACTTTAGAACGAGAGAGCAACCTGACTGATGTGATCACCAAGACGTAATGAAAGTCCTGTAGTGGTGCCAGTAGCCATGCTTGAACTTCTGGGAACTACAAATCAGAAGACGGCGTCCGATTTAAAGGCACTCTGTGAAGTCTTTGGCCACTAGTAGCGCTGTAGAGCAATGTGTGGGAGCCCATTGTGTAATGCCGTGTTTGGTACAGCCATGCTAGACTCAACGCACTTTTTGGTCGAGTTAATAAAAACAATGTTGGTCGCTATTGACGATAGCTTAGCTATTTCAGATACAAAGGGTTTGTGCGGGATGACACGTGTCTTGCTGGTGACGATTCTCTGACCAATCAGTGATCCGCAGTGTTTCAACGGCCACTTCTAGTGTTTGTTCAGCTTGATTGGAAACCTTGACTACAAAATGTAGCAGTTACTATTCACAACTTAAGCTCGTGGAAACCAAAAAAGAGTTGCTTTGAGTAGAGCGGTGCCCAATGCTACAGTCAGTGACAGTAATGTGCCAAGAAACGCCAACAAAGTTAAGACTGCTAGCATGCAAACATGGATGTATGTTTGGAATTCTCCCAAAAATCATCTCCACAATTAATTAATGAAAAAAGGAAATAAAGCAATGTATTTCCACAAAAGCCTGGTGCAGCTTTAACAATATATTTAATGGAGCAAAGATAATCTTACATACCTGTAAAGTTTGTTGAAAAACACAAGTAGCCTCATTTCACTTTTGGTGTTTTGGTCACATCAGTCGTCAGCAGTCTGTGTACAGATTGTTTCAGAGCGTTATCATTTGAATGTTTTATCTTTTCTAATTATTTTTTTTACACGTGTGTTTTGATGCCAGCTGAACGTTTCACCTTTAGCTTTTTGTTTCTACAACAAGCTATGCACACGCTGCGTTAGAGAGCCGGTTATGTGAAAAAAAATCCCAGTCTTCCACAATTCAAACGATGGAGGAGGAAGGTGTTTGTGGCTCGATTTTGGCCAATAAGAATATTTCTACTCGCCACCTGAGCCATTATCACAGATTGACGGTGCTGTGAGGAAAAAGCAGAAAACTTTTACACGTTTCTGATGTTTGTCCAGCACCGCCCAGAGATCTGCCACAAAACAACCAGCTCATCACGTTAATATCTGTACTGAAGCGTTAGTGTTGATACTTTGCGAAAGGTTTGATGTTTTTTTTTTAGCATACAGAAGAAGCACAAAGCTGCTTTCGCTTTTAGCAGTATTCAAAAATCCTATTGGACACAAAGACGAGGAATTGACGCATCACATCCTGGAGCACATTTCAGGAGTTCAGACTGTATGTTTTGGGACTATATAAATGGAGACTGAACAGTTAACAATGACCTAAAGTTCACAAATTTCTCTCACTGTACGAACAACCATGAAATCTTTGGATTTAAAGACAAAAATCAAAACTGCAGTTCTGGTGATTTTACCCAACGACAGTGACATCCTGAACCACTGATACTCAATGTAGCAGCTGAAATGAATTTGCAATAGAGACTTCTGTGCTTGACAATTTATCATATTGAATGTTTCAGTTTTTTTTAACAAGTTTTCTGTTTGTGGTTTGACTTCTTGAAGCTGTTCTATCAAGACGTTTGGGTTTGATTCATTGATTGTACACGTATCATTTTGAATGAGGAGCGTTTGTTTGAAAAGCAAAAGAACACCTCGTAGTTGTAGCAGGTGTTTTGTGTTTTAATGGCCTTTTTTGATTTGTTTCCAAAGTGCTGATATCACGTTTTCTCAACTCCATCCTGGTCCTGAACTTACTGTACTATAAAATGTACTATGATCTGTTTGAAAACACAGATTTGACGCTCTGCTTTGAAGTAACTTAACGATTATAACGTGAAATCTGTTACCTGGTTTTATGAATCCTATAAATAACTTTACACACGAGCTGACAACCAGGATGCTAATCAATTCAATCCAAAAGCTCCCTGTTGCATATGATAAGGAAATTCAACAATTTTGCTTGATAATTTGTATTTGTGCACTGAGCTGCTAAATTGACAAAATGGAAAGATATTTTTCCGCCCAAAAGCTGAACCAAAATGAACATGAAAAACATGTTTTGCATCTTCCCGTGCCTCAGCAGTGTGTGTGTAATCAGATCAGAGTATCGTCACTTGCCCATGTGCATTGTGCAAAAAAGAAAGTTACTGACTCCGTCTTCAGGTTTGAGTCTCAACAACTATTCACTTATTGGTTTTCTTTTTGCCCTTTTTCTTATTGTTTGTTTTCTGGAAATATTTCTCTGGTTGCAAACATTTGAAACAGCAGCACAGATCTGCTCTGTGCTGCAAACAAAGGCACAGTCAGCCTTCTATCAAACTCTCGAGTCTGACGTGGCATAAGACGAGCAGAAAATCCAATGTGGCGTCCGTGTGTGTGTGTGTGTGTGTGTGGGAATCGAACCCTAAACCACTATAACAGTATTCAGCCAGAACCTCACTGATCAAACAGAGCTCGTTGGACTGAGTGTGGAAACACCACAGAGCCCTGAGGAGCTGGCACACACACACACACACACACACACACACACACACACACACACACACACACACACACACACACACACACACACACACACACACACAGACTTGTTATTGTTTTTAAAGCGCGTGTTCCCGTGTGAGGACGTGATGTGGTTTTGTATTCCTGTGGAGATCGACAGTAGGAGATGTGACCCTCAGTAAATATTATTATTGTAACTTTCCTACTGTTACGGTATCAGTGGTTCTGACAGCAGCTGTTTTTATCAACAACTGTAGCAGCATGTGTTCTTTTAATAAATGATATATGTTTTTAACTGTGTTCTTTTACTTTTCTTATTTTCAAGCTTATTATATTATTTGCTAATTTCAGCTCAACAGTGAGAGAAACAATTCAGAAGATGTAAAGGACGTGTGGTAGAGAAACACGAGGAGGCTGCAGGGAAAACTAGGATTTGAATGATGTTGTTCCTCTTTGGATGAAAGTTCTGTATTCACTCATACCGCACTACAGCCCGGCTTCTGATAAAGTAATCTCCTTACGTCCCACTGCAGATGTGTGTGTGGTGTGTGTGGTGTGTGGGGGGGTGTGTGTGTGTGTGTGGTGTGTGTGTGTGTTTTATACAAGCACATGGAGGCAGCAGATTTACAGAAATAATCCCTCATTTCTCATTTATGCGGCATTTCAGGGATTGGAAGGCAGGAGAGGCTCACCTCGCTGTGTGTGTGTGTGTGTGTGTGTGTGTGTGTGTGTGTGTGTGTGTGTGTGTGTGTGTGTGTGTGTGTGTGTGTGTGAGCAAAGATGATCTCCACCTCTCTCTCCGTTGTGAGGATCGAACATGTTGACCTAGCTGTCAGGGTGAGACGACCAAAAGCCACCAAAGCTTTTCAAAATATCAAAAAATACTTCAGTCTGTAAAACTTGAATCGTCCTTAAAGCAGCCGGAATTATAATTATTTACTATCCATATACTGTGTTTTATACCCTGAACACTGGAATCGTAATCTCCTCACAACCTTTAGGTATAACAACTGATTACGTAACAAAAGAAAAATAACAATGACATAGTTCCATTGATCAGAAGTGTGTTCTGTCCTGTAACCACACCCAACAGTGATGTCACGGTGACCTGGAGTACAGGGTGACTTTTTTATGGCAAACTATACAATCACCTGTTTCCTTTTCCTTTTTATGGTATACTGTTACATTTTTTCAACATACTATACTATGACTTTTTTCGACATACTTTACTATAAAAAGAGCAAAACTTTTGCACTCCAGTAGGACGACAGGTGTGTAGGAGAATAGCATAGGTAGACAATATAGAACTAAAAACTCTGATAACCTAACTAAAATAACCTGATGAAGGTCTACGTACCGAAACGTTGTTACTAAAAGATATTTATACGCAAGTGAAGAAGACTGTGAGGGAGTTTTTTGTCCTAGACATACTATACTATGACTTTTTTTCAAGATATACTTTTTTTTATTTTCTATACTTTATTTATATATATATTTATACTTATATATATATATATTATATTATATTTGCTTGGTCGCTGCAGCCGATAGGACTGATCAGATATTTCTCACTTGAGTTTCATACCAGAGTGAAGACAGATCACAGATTGAAGTCAAGTTTTATATTTGATTTGTTTTCTGGTTTAAATATATGTTCAATGTAGGACTGAACAACAAAAGGACCACACACAACTTTCTTCATTTATTAGAGAGAATTGTCTTTTCATGATCTGTTATTTCCCTTGATAACTTTTATTATGAATACAATTAAAGAGAGAGAGATGGAGAGATGGAGAGTCTGTCTGTATGGCATCATGAGAATTCCTGAGTGTCAGGAAACCATAATCGTATTCTGGGTTATTTAATAATGACTTCACAATCAAAATTTAAAAACATACAAACACAAATAATTAATAACTAAGACAAACGCATTCCGGAGGTAGAGATCAGTCCTGCACTAATAAGCAGGACACAAAACACAGTAAAAATGCACAATGCAGTTTGTTAAACAGCTGACAGGCTACAGAGAGAAGACACTGCTGGTCTTTATTAATATTAGAACAGTTCACATGTGCAGAAACAAACTCCATCAAAGTCTCTCCAGCTGTGATCAGAAACACGTCGCTTCATGTCATACTTTACTATGAATCTTTTTTACAAGATATTTGTTGACATACTATATTATGACTTAATCATTATACTAGACCATAAATGTTTTTTCGACATACTATACTATGTCTATTTTTAAATATATTTTTCGACATTCTATACTGTGACTTAATCATTATACTATACCATGATTTTTTTCATTACAGTTTTCGACATACTATACTATGACGTTATTTCAAGATATTTTTGGACATACTATACTATGACTATCGAGATACTTTACCGTGAATGTCATCATTACATTTTTTGACATCCATAATAGACTTTATTTCAACATATTTTTGACAAATTAAACTATGAATCAAGACATTTTTGGACATACCATACTATGACTTTTTTCAAGGTATTTTTTTTCAACATACTATGCTATGACTTCTTGCTCGTTTTTGGAGCTGGAGACTAATCACACCTCTTCATTTTGGATTCTGATGTTCCTGAGTTAACATTAAAGGTTCTATATGAACCGTTGCCTCTGAGGCTTTAAATCTAAAATCTAATGGCCAAAATGTATTTTTTTATGGTGTTTTTTTATGGCACACTTTACTATGACAGTTTTATAATATTTTCATGACACATTCTACTATGACACCTTTCATCATATACTATATTTGTACACAGCTGCAGCAGGTTGAGATGCTAAACCGCAGCAGAAACACGATCTTCAGAAGGTGTTCGGTTACTATTTTTGGCTAAATGTAGCTTCTCTGTTTGCAGTGTTGTGGTAGCTTCACATTCTGCAGCAATGCAGAGATTTACACCTAGGCTGACTCCCATCCTCTAAAATATGATTTATACATCAGGCTAACACAGACTCAACGACAACTGTGACTGTTCAGCTTAGAACATTGATATTTTAATATCAAATTTGATTAATATGAACTGTCTCCTAAACAATGCATTATTTCTCCTCACCAGAACTCTCTCTCTCTAACAGCAAACTTACTGAAAGACTGAAAAAACAAATATGCAATGTGATCCAGGTGATCAGAGTAGAAGCAGAGCTGTGAGACACTGCTAAATAAAGTGATCCTGAAGTTCATGTATTTGTTTTAAGAATTAAAACATGTGGATTATAATGAATTATAATGAAAATATGATTTCTCTGCACAAACTATGAACCCAATTATCCACAGAAACGTATGTTCAGGGTTCCAGTCTTTATGTCACTGAGCTAGTTGAGGACAGACATCGACCCTCACGGCTCCTTTACTCAAAACCCACTGCCGCCACCTAGTGTTCCTGACCTAAACTACAACAAAGACACTTTACTTCTCTGTGGTTTCCTCTGAGGGACCTGCTGCCGCAAGATGCAAGCTGAGTTTGTTGAGATGCAGCCAAGAAATCTGATGCACAAACGTGTGACGCTGATTTCCTGCAGTGAAACCACACGGAGGGCGTTAAAGCAGTGACGGCGCAAACACGTGCTGACATTAAGAGGGTGGACAAAACAATAGAAACACCTTATATTATATGCCATAGTGCAGAAACAATCACATATTTGGAAAACTAATATATATTGTAAGCAACTTTTAATACGACTGGACTGTACAAGTACTGCCATGCTTATGTTTACATGATGGCCACTGAGCAAACTCCATCTGCTGAGGAGGACCATGAAAGAGACAGAAAAATGAACTCTAGAATTTGTAAGATAAAAATAATTCAGCCGTCTATCAGCCAATGTTTGATATTTGTAAATAGTAAAGTAAAAAAGTAGCTATCTATTAAACTAGTGTTGTATTAGCATCTCTTTCTTTTGGCTCAATAACTGGATAATCAGGTGTTTTGTATTTTCTTTTCCCCCATATTGTCGGCTTTATCTTTAACTTTATTGGGCTGTGAGAGGAACACAATGTTAGAAGCTTTACCATAAGAACAGACATAAGGGACATAAAGGTCTGTGGAGCCTCTTTACATCCAGCAGAGTCCTGCTGCAGTGCAGAGATGCTCAGAATACCAAACGGTCCTGACTAGTGTTTGTGAGAGAAGTCGAGGTAAACGCTGCAACCATCTGTCTCCATCTCACACACACACACACACACACACACACACACACACAAACATACATACACACACACACACACAGACACACACAGACACAGGTACGTACACGATAAAGTGGCTTAAGATGTGGAACCCGTTTCACTGGGATGTGGGAATGGAAAATAAAAATGTGAAATCCTGTTTGTTCTTTTAGAAAACGACAGAAAAACATCAGGTTTAATTAACAAAAAGCAGCAGTGTGTTGTTATGCATTAATGAGAAAGAACAACTCCATCCCATCAGACTGAAGAGGACAAACAGTCGACTCCCTGCGGAACAACACACCTGTCTGCTGGACTCAACGGATATTTCTCTGATGATAAATGAACACGGGGAAACCAGACAACTCCTGTTATACAAGAGCAAGAGAAACAGCCATCTTTCTGTAGAACCCAGCGTGATATAACATTCTCTAAGCGACATCATCACACGAAGCAGCCGAGGACAAGAAAGATCCTGGAGCCAAAGACAAACAAACCAAACTCACATCGACACAGATCAACAACATTAAACCACGCAGCCACGTGAAAAACACAAGTTTCTTTATTTACAAACTGTCCAAAATGTCTTTCTAAAATATTAGAAAAATACATTCATTCCTTGTAATGTGTTGATTATGTATTTAGTCTTAAATTATAAACACAATGTCCATGAGTACCGTTCATCTCAAACATTTCATTCAGACATTATTCTCTTATTGATGACCGTTTCAGTCTGCAGGTGAATTGTCCATTACCTCCAAGTGTCTTAAAAGGTTGAAAATGTGAATCAATGTCATAAATTATAGATCATAAAATAAAATAAAAACACGTCCAAGGCAATGATTCAGAGGTAACTTTGAAACCGTTGCAAGAAAATGTATGAATTCCATATTTCTCAGACTGTTTGGATGAATTTAATTACATAGTTAATGAATTTTTCTTCAACTGTCTGAAGCTTTAAAAGAAGAGCGGACCTCTGTATTTTAATTTCTCAGATGAATTAACTGTAAAACTAATATACTAATATTTAACTGTCGTTAAAGGGTATATTTAATATTTAATGTCCGTTTCTCTGCCCTTCTATCACAGCAAACAAACTTATCAAGTAGTCTTATTTCATCAGCAGCACTTTAACTTCAAGTGATAACGGTCAAGCTTTAAAAAATTGATTTAAAATCTGTCCCTTCAGAGATTCACGTCTAACGGGTAAAATATTTTCGTGGAAGAGCCAAACTTTGTTTTGTTTTTCTCGTTTGCTGGAAAATGAAGTTATTTTAAAACAACTGTGACCTTCTTTACAGCAAGATAACAATTAAGCCACCAGAATAAAAGGTGTTACCGGTCCTTTCTACTTGAATTATTTAAATGTACTCAGGTTATTATTGCAGAGTGTTTAAGTGGATCAAGTTTGTTCTTGGAGTCACAGTTTAACCTTTCAGCAGAGATTTGGGGGAAAATACTCTAAAGTGTTTTCAGGCAGAACATGTGAGAGAGAAAACACCGTGAACTTCATTTTGATCAGTTTGTGTTTTACTTCAATCGACATCTTCCACGCTTCCGGCTTCCCTGAGCTGCATCGCGTTGAGGCGTCGCTCCTCGGGAGCTGTTCTGATTGGCCGTCCAGGGGTCAGCGCCGGAAGCGGAAGTGAGCGAGGAGAGGGAGGTGATCGGACGAGTGATACGGATTGGGCAGGCCGTTGACTTCCTCCAGCTCCTGCTGGCCGACCAATGACAGCCTGCCTAGCAGCTGGAGGCCCCGCCCACCAGGAAGTGAAGGAGGTGTGGGGATTTCTTTGAAGGAGGACAGGTGGAGGACAGGAAAAAGAGGATGGAAAAAGAAAGACAGTAGAAGTTAGAGATTGTGAAGAATAATACGATTTTTCCCTGATGGTTTGAATAAGTTGCTAAACTTGTCGGACATGATCCGGTTGTCTGTTGCTACTTTAAATCAAGTGTTTGTATTTTATTTAGTCACTTTTCTGTTCTGTTAAACAACTTTAAATAAAGCACGCATTTTAATTTAGTTTGAATGTTTTTTGTTTTTCTACTGAAAACAAAGATATTTGTAAAATAAGTAACGTATTAATAAAAAAGTATATTTTTGGTATTGATGCTTAAAGTCAGCTATGAAGAAAGTGATCTCAGTGTGTGTGTGTGTGTGTGTGTGTGTGTGTGTGTGTACCGGGGGTGTACAGGATGTAATCCACGGTCATGGCGGTGCGTGAGTGACAGGTGGTGATCTCAGGTCTCCCATCAGGCTTCAGGCGATGCTGGTAGGACGACCGCAGAGTCAGACTGTGCTCGATCCTCGCTCTAAACACAAACACACACACACACACACACACACACACACACACACACACACACACACACACACACACACACACACACACACACACACACACACACACACACACACACACACACACACACACACACACACACACGGTTACTGTGTGTCTGGCTTTAATCTGTGTTATTTATCACACATTAATAAACCAAAATGAACAGAACCCTCTGGATTAGACTAATTATTAAAAAGTATTGACACTTGTTTGAGGCAGAAACAGATTTTGATGATATAAAAGTGCTTTTTCTGAAAAAGGGGCGCTTAATTCAAAAATTACCCCAAAAAGACACTTTGTAGTTGCAAAAGCTGCTGTGTTTTCTGCAGTCTGAGGCGTTACCTGTTAGAAGCAACAGCAGCAGCAGCTTTGGTGGCGAGATCCTCTACGGTGAGATTAGAGATCGCTCCCTCTACTGCTGAGAGACAGACGGATGTCAGTGATGACGCTCAACGCTAAACTAACCATCTACTCATCCTAACTAAGCCCAGTTAAAGAGCAACACAACCAGTGTGAGCCGCTCTGAAAGGGTCGATAACGGTTTAAACAATCAAGATAAATCGAGTTAATTAGTGAGCTTCAGAGGAGGAGGGAGCAGAGCGTTGATACCTCTGAACAGAGCCAGGCTAGCTGTTTCCCCCCGTTTACAGTCTTTGTGCTAAGCTAAGCTAACCCCCTGCTAGAGAGTCGTGTCAATCTTCGCATCTAACTCTCTGCAAGAAAGCAAATGTTTCCAAAATGTCAAACTATTGCATTAAGTTAACAACATGCAACGATTTAACCTTCTAATATATCGATTAAATCATGACCTGAGCTCTACACATGTGGAGCTGCAGCAGAACAAAGACATTCCTTCTGTAATTAAACATTGAATGAGTCTATGGTGTGTGTTGAACTGTATTATTATTGTTATTAGTTTGGGTCACCTGTCGGGCTGCTGGGGGAGGAGTCAGCGGCCGCTTTGTTCTCGTACTGACACTGATGGTTGATTCCCAAACTGTGAGACCAGAGTGGAGACGTGAGGACACGCTGACCTCTGGGACTGTTCTCCTGACCCGACACCTGCGCACACACACACACACACACACACACACACACACACACACACACACACACACACACACACACACACACACACACACACACACACACACACACACACACACACACAGAAACGTTACTCATTGACTGGTCATGTAATGGGTAAACTCTCTGGTGTGTGTGTGTGTCTCACCATGCTGCTCTGCAGTCCTCTGTACTCCAGGCAGCCTGTCATCAGAAAGCTGTACAGCGGGCTCCGCGGCGTGGAGTTGAAGTCCCCGCACAGCACAACCGGATTGGTCGACCCGTCCGGGAGGCGGGACAGCCGGCCGATCTCGGCCAACAGGATGGCCAGCTGGGCCAGCTTGATGTCTCCGCGGCGAGGGTTGTACAGGAGGTGAGTGTTGGCCACGCAGATGAAGGCCGAGGGATCCGAGCGGCGGGCGGTGTCGTTGGGCTGCAGCAGCAGAACCAGTCCCACGTTGTCCCGGTCCAGGAGGGCGTCGCCGGGGCGGAGAAACTCCACGGGATTGGAGGAGAGGAGGGAGAGGCGGGAGGTTTTGAAGATGACGGCACAACCGTCTGGTTTACTTCCTGTTCGCTTCTTGTACTCACACTGGTAACCTGAGACACACACACACACACACACACACACACACACACACACACACACACACACACACACACACACACACACACACACACACACAGACACACACACAGACACACACACACACAGTTTCATGAATACACAGATATAAAATAAAAGTGTATCATTTCATAATAAAAGCGTATTTACTGGAAATGTTGCAAACATGAAAATAAATTAATAAAAAGAGAAAAACACAGACCTAGAATAAAGTAATTTCACAATAAAAGCCTCGCAAAGAGGAGACACACACACACACACAGACAGAAAGAATACAAAAAATATATTTTTAAAAAGGACAATATGATTTCACAATAAAAGCATATTTACTGCAACTGTTATAAACATGAAAATTAATTTGTGTATTTTTTTTTCCACTAAATTGATGTCTTCACTTGCAAAGATGAGACACACACACACACACACACACACACACACACACACACACACACACACACACACACACACACACACACACACACACACACACACACACACACACACACACACACCTACCTAGTGCCTGTAGAGCAGGTTTGATCTGGTTTTCATAGTGGTCCTCCTGGACCTCTTGAAGACACAGGATCTAGAAAAACACATCTTCCATCAAATCTTAGATCTTCATCTTTAAGATGTCAGAGTATTTATTTAACTGTTTATGGTCAAAAGTATGCGGACACCCCTGTCCACACAGTTCTGTGTACTTTTGTTCTGTGGATGATTTTCATGGTTTCAACATGACGTTTGACCACATATCCTTGTGAATCCTGTATGCTACATCACCGTAGGATCATTTAAGTTTGTGTTTGTGCTCACATCAGCGTTGTGCTGCTGGATCTCAGCCAGCAGGTTGGGCAGCCGGTGGTCCCAGGGCAGGACGCCGGGGGGGCAGTGTTGGTACAGGTAGACGTTGTCCTGCAGCAGCTCCTGGGACAGGATGTTGTATGACATCACCGAGAAGTCAAACGCCGTGCTGTCCCCCGGTGGTTGGGTGTCGCTACTGCGGGTGTGTGAGGCCTCCCAGTGTCTCCGAAGAGCTGAGGAGAGAGAGGAGAGAGGAGGAGAGGAGAGGGAGAGGTTGAAAGTTTTACCTTCGACTCTTTATGACCAGATCAAAATGATATTCCAGTTTAATGGTTGTACATTTAGCCTTTTTCTCAGCCAGACAAGACAATGGAGGAGAAGAATATGAGCAAACATGCACGATGTGAAAGAAGTAATGTGATCAAAAACTATTTCTTCAGTAACATTAAAGACTTATTACAAAGAAGTTTCATGCCCACAATAAAATAAACAAAAAACAAATACTGCCTGGAAGATGAAACTGAAAACATGTGGTCTTCTTTCAGAACAATTTTTTCCTACACATGTAAGAGTGTTAGAACACGGTTTGATGAACCAGAATGACCATTAAGGAGACAGGTGCCCTCAAAATGACCCGTATTGGACAACCAACCCTCCTAAACACACACATTTATTCTTCAAAATGAAACAGAACAGTGTGGTTCTCCAAACAGCTCAATCCTTTTTCTAAATGAACATTTTGGGAGATGTTAAGCAGTGTCTATCATGTAACATAAAAAAAATAAATTAAAAAAACAACAACGACAACCTTTGTTTTTAGCAAAAAGAATTCCAAGAAAAAATTGAATAAATAATGAGCATATTTGTCTATTTTGGACAAAGAGTATTGAACTTGTGAAAAACCTTGTTTGTTGTGGTCTACTGAACATCTTCACACTCTCATAAAAGGTTAACATGGAGGAAAAATAAAATATTTGAAGTGAATGAGGAAAATAAAGCAAAAACCCTTTGACACTGACCCTTCACTGGCCTCCCGTCCTGTTGTCTCACTGCTGGAGGATGCTTCCCGTCGGCTCTGGCTACCTGCCACGGGTTCGGGGGGTGAGCAGTCCTCGGAGGCTCTGAGAGGGGCCCCGTCCACTGGCCTCCATCACTCCTTCTGTCCCTCAGCTGTCCCTCTGCTCCTTCAGTATTCCTCTCACCCCTCTCTCTGAACCAGGCGTTGGGTCGGTGCATGGGAGCTTCATCCCGTTCAGGTTTGGAGTTGGGGGTTTGAGTCCTAGAGCTTGTGGGCTGTGAGTCTTTATGTCCTCCTGGCTGGTGGGCTCCCCTCCCTCGGTTTGGGGTTTGATCTCTACTTGTGCTGTCTTTTTGCTGTCTGTCTCTACTCCCAGCTTTAGTCCGTTCTACATCTTCATCTCGGCTGTTTCCCCATCGGAAGCCTTTTTCAGCTCCGTTGTTCCTTCTGTCTCGACTTCCATCTTTGAAGCGGTGGTTTGGTCGAGGAGATTCACGGTGCTGGTGCTGATCCCTCTTGGAGCTTTCGTCCTTAGCGTTGCCTCTGGTCGTCCCTGCTGCTCCTCCTCCCTTATTATCCCTTTCTTCAGCGCTCCTCCTCCGTTTGTGAGGAGGCTCTCTGTCTCTGTGGGAGCGCTCCGTCATGAGGCCGGCGGAGGAAGAGAAGGAACGCCAACTACCGCCAAAGTCACCGGGCCGATGCTCCGAGGGTGTGACGGCCTACCGGAGGAGAGCCGATGGGCCGCTGGGTGGAAGCGGGGGAGTCGAGGAGGCCTGGGGGGGAATCCCTGCATCGACCAACATGGATGAGGAGTGGGGATGAAATGGGGGAGGTGGGAGGAGGAGGCGCCGCTGCTCCTGAAGCCAGCCCTGCAGAGATCGGGACGACTGCGGGGAAGGAAGGAGGAGCTGAAGGAGCTCAGCTGACGGAGGAACATGGGGGGGCTGAAAGGAGGAGAAACGGGTGTCAAAAAGTTGATCAAGATTTTTTAAGATTATTTTTGGGCGTGAGAGTGAAAAAGACGCAGAAAAGACAAAAGATAAAAGAGGATATCACAAAATAATGTATCAGTTAATCAAGAGAATGTTCAGCGGACTAATCAATGATGTCAATAATCAGGGAGACGAATAGATGGAAGAACATTTAGAGAAGATTGGAGCAAGCAGAGTTTATTTAAACCAATCATGGCTGCAGCTAATAATCTTCTGTTTTTTTAATCTGTTAATTTTGTCAGTTATCTTCAAGATATCTATAATGTTGCAACAAAAGTTCCTGGAGGCAAAGGTGTCGTATTTTATGTTGGACCAACATTTAAAAACACAAAGAATTATTATCAAATGGTATTTATTGAGATGATGCTCATTATGAAAATGTATGTCGCCTGATTGACTAATGCATTAGTTACAGCAGTACACAGTAATGATAAAAACAGACAATGGAGACAAAGGTTATGAATTAAAGATAGTGAGACAAGACAGAAACTACTGAGAGTGGAGGAGAGAGAGTGTTATTGTATTAATGTTTATAAATTAGCTGCTAGCTTAACCCTCCTGCTGTAATCAATCATAAATATTGTGTTTTACATCTGATTGCCTCAAGGCCTGATCACTACTTTCATTGAACTTTGAGGTTTAGTCCCTCACGGTGTTCCCGGTCAAAAGTGACGCCAAAGGAAATGAATGAGAAACACTAGATTATGTCTCACACACACACACACATCCCATACACACATTACATTACAGTCATTTAGCAGACGCTTTTATCCAAAGCGACTTACAGTCAGTAGTATATTACATATCATTCACCCATTCACACACTGATGACAGGCTACCATCAAGGTGCCACCATCAGACTCTAACTAACATTCATCATCCAGTCCACACCGATGGCAAGCCTTCAGGAGCAACTTGGGGTTAAGTGTCTTGCCCAAGGACACATCGACTGGTATCGAACCACCGACCCTCTGATTGGAGAACTACCTTGCTCTCCACTACACCACAGCCGCACACACAAACACACATCACACACACATCCCATAAACACACATCATACAAACACACACACAGATAAACACACACACACACACACACAACACACACACACACACACACACACACACACACACACACACACACACACATCACACATAAACACACACACACATAAACACACAAACACACACACATCCCCACACACACACACACATAACACACACACACACCAAACACACACACACACACACACACACAAACACACACACATCACACACACACACACACATCATAAACAAACACACACACACACACACACATCCACACACACACCCACACACACAAACACACACATCACACACACACACACACACACCCACACACACACACACACACACACACACACACACACATAAACACACACACATGTTGATGTTCTCTGTTTTGATTGATTTGTTCATTAATTGTTTTTAGTTTGTTCATTATTATTATAATATATTATTATTATTATTATTATTGTTGTTCTTTGTCTGTGTCAGTTATTCTCTTACTTCTCATCCAGAACATCTCTCTGTTCAAAACATGCGAGTTCTCCGCGTCCCCAACTGACTACGTCACAGCAAGAGCGCCGCGGAACCTGTGCTGCCTTCACGTACACCGACGAAGCTCCGTGTTTTCAAACTCACTAGTAAAATAGCGTTTTTATTGCGGTTTACTGGAGGTGTAACGCCTTATCGTTAATAGGTATTATACAGGTAGATTACTGTGTTATACTTGGACAAAATAAAGAGGAAAAAGCGAGCCAGGAAAATGTACATAAGCTAATTGTCAGGGAAAAGCTACCAATGTTGGTTTAATCTTCCACTTGACTGCCTCATAATGACATTAAAAGGTCAAACAGCAAAATACTAAATAACAAATGTTTTTATTGAGATATAAACATCTCCTTTCTTTAATTTATCACCAAACGTGTCGATAAAACAAGTATTTCCATTTTTTCCGCGAGCATTTAAAGGCAGCATCCGTTTTCTATCTCTGCCTGGGACTTGTAGTCTTTTCGTCTCGTTTTCTGAGCTCGTATCACACGGTTCGGATAGTGAACGGACTACAGCTGCATCGGTGCGGTGGAGATAGTGGTCCGACTGGAAACGTAGCTCACGACTACATCGCTGTTTTAGCGAGAAAATCTAGAAATATCACGTTTTTATTATAGCATTACGGCATAAATCCGGGAAAATGGGGATTTCTATTAAACACAAGTATCAGAAAGGGTTTTTTTCTTCTAATTTGATAATCAGCTGTCTAGAGAATAATGTCCACGCAATGAAAGGTCATTGTCTACTTACATAAAAGCCTCTTCTCGAGGACAACAGTGTCTCTGCAAACAAAAAAAATATAAAATATCAGCTTCCCATGTGCAAAATGTTCTGATAATCCATGACGTCAAAACCTGAGAAATGAATCAATTATGACTGATGAAGAGCAGGAGGAAAGTCTGCACACACATCCTCCCTCCCTGTGTGTGTGTGTGTGTGTGTGTGTGTGTGTGTGTGTGTGTGTGTATGTATGTGTGTGTGTGTGTGTGTGTGTGTGTGTGTGTGTATGTGTGTGTGTGTGTGCATTTCAGTGCATTATGCATTTTGCATGAAAGCAGCAACATAAAGCACAGCCTCTCTTTAGACTCATGTTATGATGTAAAGCTCTTTGCATTGTTGAACCACTGATATCTTATTATTCTCATGTAAATACTAACACATCCTCATAAAGGGAGCACAGCGTACACTCCTTTATTCTCCTCTTTATGGGCAGAATGATGTCCTCTCATTTATTAGACAGACAGAACAGCACTTTTTTTAAATGTAATTATTATTTTTCCATCATAAGGATCATATATTCAGGTTTATTCACCTCTAGCTTCCCTCTCTGCAGAAGCCTGTACGGCTGTTTAGGGTCGGAGCAGTAAATGTAGTAATTGTTGGCTATAATTTTGCTAAAATATAATTTTACCGTTGCTCATATTTCTTGTGTGGATACTTGAAATAGTAGTAAATAGTAATAGGTAGCACATTATTTGTAGCAGCAGCATAAGAAGAAGTAAAATAGTAGAAGCAGTTCCATAAGTGGGAGAAGTGGGTAATAATACAAGTAGTTATAATAATAGTATTGTAAAGTGTATTGCTATAGTAGCAGTACTAGTAGAAGCAGTTAAGTTAGTGGTAGAAGTGTGTAATAATATTAGTAGTGATGGCTATAAGCTATAGTAGCAGTATCATTAGAGATAGGAGGAGTGTTTGCTTGTATTAGTGACGTTAGTACTGCAGTTGAAGTATTTGTACTAGGTCGTAGTACTTGCAGTTAAAGTAACAGTAGTAATGGCAGTGCTCCAGTACTGTAAGGAGAATATTTTCACTTGAATTGTGGTGTTTAACGAATATGATAAAGGTGGTATTATAAGTTATTAAGACATAAAGACACAATAAATCTGCATTTTGCTATGTTTCTTGATTTGAAATGCTGTTTGTGTCTTTTAAAAAACCAAACTGAACAGACTGCACCAGTGGAAGCTTTCAGAACTGCACCTGCATGTCAATGAAATACAAACAGCCATTATAAAACCTTTATTCAGGAGCCAAACAGGATATCAAAATGATGCAGTGGATGAATTCAAACACAGGAAAGTTGGGAAACAAGTTGTAGAGAATCTGTCCCAAAATAAAAAAAAATGGAAACAGTGTCTTGCAAAATGATTGTTGGGGAAGTTTCGAGGAGATTACTCCAACATTTCTATTTGTGAACTTGTGTTTCGATTTGAAATGAAAAATCAAAGAATATAGTCACATGACTGGAGGGTCACATGTCTTGTCAGTGTGCTCAGATGTATGTCAGTGATGTGACCAAAAAAAACATCAAAAGTGGACATTTTTCCTAAAAAAAACATCCTCTGAACAGCATAATAGTTTTTGCAAATCCTCCAAACGTGCACAAGAAATCTGAACGATACCAACGAGTGTCATAAAGGCGACTGAGAAAAGCTTTTCCCCCAGTTTGAAAAAAGTTAGCGTGTGGGGAAAGAAAACAACTGAAACTTGTAGAAAAACTCCTACATGAACAGCAGGAAACACGGAAATCTGCTGATCGACAGTATGAGATGTGCTGCAGACATGCTGCTCTCGTTCTCACATGTTCACTCCTCATTGTGCCTCTGTGTCTCTGTGTTCACCTGTAGCCCTTTTCTCTCTGTGTGGTTATTATATAATTCTGTGTCAGATTGTCTCTATTATCTGCTTTTTACGGGGGAAAGTGTTTTCATCTCCTCTGCATGCTTCAGTAGTAGTAGGTTGTTTTCCTGTCACGTCACATCTTTTACTCTCTTTCGGTACAAAGCAATCCGGAGCTCTGTCTCACAAAGCAGGGTGACGAAGTTTTCTTTCAAACTTGCTTTCTTTCTTTGCTACTTTAATAATATTTCTGCTTTGTGAGACAGGTTAGAGGTGGTCAGCTGGGTTTTGTGGGTCACTGAACCAAGATGCTTGTGTGGTTTTAAGTAATGAATTAAAGGATTTACTTTCACTTCCTGGTCTGATCCCAAGAAGAATTTGGATTCAACGTTTGACAATCCGATCTGGATGCTTCAGTAAAGACAGTTACGGTCATTTTTTACCAAGTAAACTAAAGATTCTTGGAGTTGGGCTTGGTTTTAATTCCCAGATTCTTAAACATTCTCCAACACAGACACGTCTGTTGCAAACGATTACAAGAAAACGTTTTTATTCCTCAAGCAAAGTTTGTGTCCGACTGGAATATGACAGGTCAGGGTTTTAAGGTGCACTTGGTTTGACTCTTCTACAAACTTCTCAACTGCCTCAAACACACACAAGCTTTGATCAGACATTCCTGACGCGTCTCTTCCTTTAATAATGTTTCCATCCGTCAGGGATCTCCCATGAATCAGGGTTTCAGACCCGACAGATCCACACGTCATCTCCTCTCCTGATAAACAGTGAAGAGGCGTCTAAACACTCTTGATAAACTTTTCCTCTCGGCGCCTTGACGTGACGCGCTCGTGCATCTTCCCTCCGTCAGAGCAGCAGCCGTCCCTGCGCAGGTCTTTGAGGCTGTGGATGGGTGACATTGTGGAGGTGAAAGGTCACGGGGTCAAGGGGTCAGGAGAAGGGGACCTCCCATCTCTGTGTGTACGCACTCAGTTCACAGGGGCTGATGACCAGCATTCGGGAGGAGTCCATCCCGTCCAGAGCCATCTCCGAGTCCAGGCAGAACCGGGACACCAGGTGCTCCAGGTGAGTCCCCGACTTCTGCCACCGCTGCAGGGAAAAAAAACAGAGAAAGAGTTTAAAAAAAGAGCAAATAATACGATCTGTTCATGTCATCTACACTTTCCTTCTTTGTAGAAATGAAAGGTGCAAAAACAATCAAATATGAATAGAAGATATTTCCCAAAAGATAAAGTTTACTTCTCAGTTTAGTAAAAAAATCAAACCAACAATTGTTCCTTATTTTGATTTCATAGCTCACTACTGATCCTGAAACTGTACTGTAGTAGAAGAAGGTAATACTGCAGCACGCCAGGCAGTAATTGTTCAGGTTGCAGCTCGTAGGATCTTATTGATGCTGAAACCTGCAGTCATCTGAGACCGGCTCTGAAAAGGTCTCCAGTCATGCTCTGCGGTTCAGGTAGAAAAATGCAAAAGAACATTAATCTGCAATGAGATTTGATGTCACAACGGCTGTTTCAGGCGACTTCTTTCAGTGTTTACTGTCGGTCAGACTCATTGACAAGCGTTTAGATTGAATCATGTATAAATCACGTTTTTATTTTGTAAGCTGCACGAAAACATAAATGTTGTTTTGCTCGAGTCCTCGTCTCCACGAATATCTACAACGGAGGTGGAGAGAGTAAAGAAATGAATGAAAAATACAGCCAAAATAGCTAGATTAGGGGAAATACACCAGACAGACTGTCATGCCTGTCAAGTGCACTGTTTAATGTTGTCATGGAAACGTAACAGACAACTTAAATAGCTGGTGATTCCTGTCAGTCACCACTAGATGGAGGCCACTCCTCTCTTTCTGCTGTGGGGTCGTTGTTCTCCGCCCCAAACACACACTTTTGCACTCTTTTCATGTGTTTTGGTTGTGCATGCAAAAGTGTGTGTGTGTGTGTGTGTGTGTGTGTGTGTGTGTGTGTGTGTGTGTGTGTGTGTGTGTGTGTGTGTGTGTGTGTGTGTGTGTGTGTGTGTGCATTATTCATAGCTGGATTCCTTATCTGGAAAACAAAGCGGCAGATATGATCAGACATGAAAAGAGGCTTTCATCCAGCTGTGGCTGTGAAACCCATGAGAGAGAGAGAGAGAGAGAGAGAGAGAGAGAGAGAGAGAGAGTCAGGGTGTGGGCATGAAATATCTGTGAGTGCATCTTTGTGTGTCTGTGATTTGAGTGTGCACACGTATTTGATTGTGTACGTGTGTTTATATATGTGTATCATTGTGTATGTTGGGAGGGAGCGGCTGTGTTGTGTTTGCAGGGCCTCTTATGCGTATCACTGTCATATCTTGATCTCTTAAGGCCTTGTTACAACACACACACACACACACACACACACACACACAGGCTTTGTTCTGTAGAGTTGCATTGTGGGTCCGCTGCGGCGTTGTCAAGATGACACGCTCATTACAGTGTAGCGACGGGCCGCAGAGCTTTTTAATTGAAAAAAAAAAAAAAAAAAAAAAGACGGAGGGATAATTAAAAGTAAATCAATTAGTATTCACCTCATTACTGAGCGCTGCAGCACTGCTGACGTCGGCCGTCCAGAATAACACACTTTGCATCTGTCCTCCTGCTTAACATCCTGTACAGGCAATACGTTACTCCATCTGTTTGTTCCTCTCTGGGGCTTATGAGGGTATTAACATGCCATGACTAGTTATTGGGTTTCCTTCTTCAGGGGAGTTCAATTAGTTTTTTTTCCTTGTTGTTTTTGTATAAAATGAGTGCAGTGCCCCTTTGGAGCGTTTGGAAGTTCGGACGTTAGTATATCCAGCATCCAGCAGCAGAAGTGAACTGTGGACGGCAGGCTTGACTCCCAGGAGAGAGTCCCAGAGTGAAGCCAATGCTGAAGTGTCCTAAAGCTGCATTCTCTCTACTGACCACCAGGGGGCGACTCCTCTGGTTGTATAGAAGTCTATGAGAAAATGACTCTACTTCTCTCTTGATTTATTCCCTCAGTAAACATTGTAAACATGAGTTTATGGTCTCAATCTCTAGTTTCAAGTCTTCTTCAATACAGCATGATGTTCATTTAGTAAATGATGTTGCAAATTTCCCCGCTCCGGGACTAATAAAGGATTATCTTATCTTATCTTATCTTATCTTATCTTATCTTATCTTATCTTATCTTATCTTATGCTCCATTTAGAGTGTGAGGTCACGGTTACCTTTGATCACAGTTCATCTTTGAGTGGACATTTGCTCCACGGCGTTCAGTAAAATATCGCATTCATCTGAACGGGACGCACGTGAGGTCACAGTGACCTTGACCTTTGACCTCCTCCACAATCTAATCAGTTCATTCTCGAGTCCAAGTCTAAATACTTTAGGAACGTTTGTACTCTGTTAGCATTGAACTTGAGACCACCTTTGTTCTGCAAAACACCACGGTGACGGTTAATACAATGAGACACAGAGTCACACACACTCACACACACACACACACACACACACACACACACACACACACACACACACACACACACACACACACACACACACACACACACACACACACACAGAGCTGGTGTGACCCAAGACAAACCCTGAATATCTGGAGAGAATTCAGATCACCGGTAACAGGGACGGACGTGCAGCTCTGACTGCCATAAGCAACAACAACAACAACAACAACAACAACAACAACAACAACAACAACAACAACAGCAGCAACAACAACAACAACAACAACAGCTGCTCTTAACATCAGACTGTTTGTTATTGAGTATTAGACATATAGAGCCAAGAGAGGCCCGGGTTCCATCCCAGGCTGGACCGCCCTTCTATGTGGAGCCTGTTCCCCCTGCGTCAGCATCAGGTTCTCTGCAGAGTTCTCCAGCTTTCTCTCCACACTCCAAAGACATGCAGCTCTGGTTAGGTGATGTCTCATAATTGTTAAAATGAGCGTGAATGTTTGTCTGTCTCTAGGTGTCGGCCCTGTGATAGTCTGGTTATCTGTCTGGGGTGAACACTGCCTCATCATCCAATGAGGGCTGAGATTGTTTTGACTGTGGCTCAGTGGAGAGCAGAGTCGTCCTCCAATCAGAGGATCGGCGGTTCGATCCCCGGCTCCGGCAGTCCATGTCGACGTGTCCTTGTGCAAGACAGTTAATCTGCCATCGCTGTATGAATGTTAGTTAGACTGAGAGTCCTGATGTGCAGGTGTCACCTTGCACGGTAGCCCCTGTTATCAGTGTTAATGGGAATGATTTCAACTCCAACTGGGTCCCAACAGACATGTTATTTTTCACAGTATATTAAATTTAGCTGAATGCTGTTAGACATTTTAAACTGACTCTATAGCTCAATGGAGTTTATTCAGAAGCTGCGTCACAGAGTCAACTGGTTAGGTCACATTAACTTAACAATACCAGATATGTCAACAGGGTGTGTCCTCCTCCATCTGTCAACTATTAATACGTCTGTGACAATAATGCACATCAGGTAAGGCCCTATAGCTCAGTGGTTAGAGCACTGGTCTTGTAAACCAGGGGTCGCGAGTTCAATTCTCGCTGGGGCCTGATCACTTTTTCATTAGATCAATTAGACATCAATGAAAAGTGAAACCAAAACTCCATGAAATGACCGTCACAGTGTGAGACTGTTGTAAGGTCACGAGGCATCAGGAGACTCCTCACACCGAGAGACCGTCTACTGTAACTCTTCACCACGGCTCATGTTTCCTTCCTTCATTTTTGTCTTCTTTTTTTGTTGGAGAAAACATGTTCCAAGAGTGGGACGCAGAAATCGCCAAACTCGAGGCTCCATGACGTCAGTCCACAGGCCAATAGGTGACGTAAAGATGACTACATCCACTTCTTTTCTACAGTCTATGGTCTGTCACAGAGCTTAAGCTCCGCCCCCACGCCACTGCTGCACAGGGCACTATAATGAACGTGTAGCATGTCCAAATTGAACCAACTTCGACACTGCACATCCCTGGGTTCTCAGCGATACCCCCTCCAAGTGTGGTGTAGATCGAAGGAACCGTTCTCCAGATATGTGACGGACAGACACACAGACAGACACACACACACACACACACACACACACACACACACACACACACACACACACACACACACACACACACACACACACACACACACACACACACACACATTCGTAGAGACTCCAGATATATACTACATTTGTGAAAACAACATGGATTTCTAAAAGTAACAATCCATGAGCTGCAAAATACAACCTGAAGAACTACTGTGAGGTGGCCCTGATCTTCAGTAAACGTCTTAACACGCCACGCGTTCTGTGGAAACCTCACGAGGACATGACAGAGACCAGCATGATCTGTGATGTCACGGTTGTTGACATTCCTGATCCCAGATATCTGTCTCGATCATATCTGTGATTCATATCAGGGTCAGCGAAGACCACGAGGTGTGATCGGACACGGTACACCAGGTGTCTCATGGCCAGCTCACTGCAGGAACTTTAAGGCACCATGACCGATGATTTTTCAAAATAAACCTCAGTTGAAATGCACAGTTTCCGCATGATTGATAGCGTCTTCTCAAAATAAACTCCTATGAAAATATAGTTTCTGCTCGCTACATGCATACAGTATCTTTTCAAAATAAACTTATGTTAAAATGTACAGTTTCTGCTCTTTAAATGCATATTGTCTTTTCAAAATAAACTTCCATGCAAATGTGCAGTTTCCGCATTCTTTAAGCATAGTGTCTTTTCAAAATAAACTCAAAAATGTACAGTTTCTACGTGTTACATGCATACAGTGTCCTTTCAAAATAAACTTCCAATGTAGGTTTACTTAGTTTTTAGGTTTACTTGGTTAATTTAAGGCAACAAGAGTACTTGGTTAGTGTTAGAAAAAGATTGTGGTTTAGGTTAAAGTAATGTGTTAAATAAGTATGTTTGTTATGTTACTTATGTTAGTCTTCTTTCCTTCCTCCTTTTTCATTTCCTTGTCTTTTTAATCCCTCCTTTCTCCCCCTCCTCTCTCTTTATTTCCTTATCTCTGTTTTTGTTTTCTTCCCCTTTAAAAATAAATCATATTTTCAAGATGTTTTTCAGATGTTGAACTTTTTCCCTTCAACTTTACTTCTTTCTCTCTATTCCCCCTCTCTTTATTATGGTCTGTTTAGCTCTACTGTCTCCACCACTTTCTGTCTGTCTGTCCTGTCTTTCTGAATGTCTCTCGTCCCATCACCCCCATCTCTCTCTATCCTTATTATAAACTCACTCTGCATTTTTTCCTCTCGCTCTCTCTCTCTCTCTGAGTCAGTGTCTCTCTACCAGTCAGCTCCTGGCTGTGTTTCTTCAGTGGATCTTCACTCTAATTAGCTATCATCGCTCTACTTCCTGCCCTCTAATACACACACACACACACACACACACACACACACCACTGGGACATGTAGCATCACTCGGTGTGTGTGTGTGTGTGTGTGTGTGTGTGTGTGTGTGTGTGTGTGTGTGTGTGTGTGTGTGTGTGTGTGTGTGTGTGTGTGTGTGTGTGTTGGTACAAAGGTTTACTAGTTTCAGTTACATGACAGCGATGCGCTCCACTGGCTCAGCTTAAGTACAAACACAAACACACACACACACACATAAGCTCTCCTGTGTGTGTGTGTGTGTGTGTGTGTGTGTGTGTGTGTGTGTGTGTGTGTGTGTGTGTGTGTGTATATTTTTATGCGTGTGTGTGTGTCTCTCATTTTATACCTAAGCTCCTTCTGCTCCTTTCCTTTACTTCTTCTCTTCGCTTTCTCCTCTTCTCATTCTAACTAGCCTTTTTTAAATGATTTTCTTCCTTTCTTCTCCATCTTCCCTTCCTTCATTATATCCATCCTACCTTCTTTTCTTCTTTTCTCACTTCCTTCCTTCTACGTGTCTTTCTTTAATTAATTCTTCCTTCCTTCCCCCCTTTCTTTCGCTTTCCTTGCTTCCTTCCTGGCTACCTTACTTTCTTTCATTTAGTTTCTTCCTTCCTCTCTTTCACTTTCTTTCTTCCTTCCTATCTTTTTTGTTCATTTCTCCTTCCTTTCTTTCTCTTTCCTTCCTTCCCTTTCTCCATCTATCTTTATTCTCCTGCTTTCTTTCATTCTTCCTTCCCTCCTTTTCCTCTTTCAATCACTTTCCTTACTTGCTTCCATCCTTTCTACCTTTCTTTCTTGCGTTCATTCTTCCTTCCTTCCCTTTCCCTCTCTTTCACTTTTCTTCCTTCCTTCATGTCTATCCTCTTTTCTTTCATTGAGTATTTCTTCCTTCCCTTCTTTCACCTTCCTCTCTTTCTACCTACTTTTCTTACTTACTTTCTATCCTTTGTTCATTTCTCCTTCCTTTCATCCTTTCTTTCTCTTTCCTTCCTTCCTTCCACTTATCAATCCTACTTTCTTTTCTTCCTCCCTTCCTTTGTTTCTTCATTGCATATTTCTTCCTTCCTTTTTCCTCTTTCCATCACTTTCCATACGTCCTCCCTTCCTGTGTACCTATCTTTCCTTTGTGTTCTTCCTTTCTTCCTTTCCCTCTCTCTCTTTCAATTTCCTTCCTTCCTTCCTTCCTTCCTTCCTTCCTTCCTTCCTTCCTTCCTTCCTTCCTCCCTTCCTTCCTTCCTTCCTTCCTTCATGTCCACCTTCCTTATTTTTATAGTATTTCTTCGTTCCTTCCTTTCTTTCAATTTCCTCTCATCCATTTTCGGTAGGCACCTTCTTCCTTTTCTTCCCTACATTCTTTCTTTCTTATTTAACTCCTTTATTTCTGTCTTTCCTTCCTTCCTTCCATCCTTCTTTTCTTCCTTTCTTTTGTTATCTTGCTCTGTTCAGCTGCATCGTGCTGCATCGGACACATGCTGGGTCTGAAGACACCGCCGTCCTCATCGTTCATCACGCTGTTCTTCTCCTTCCCTTCCTCCGCTGTCACGTCTGCTGTAGCTCAACGTCTTGGTGTTGTTGCCACAGTGGAACTGAAGCCGCTGTCTCATCCTGTCTCATTCTGTCTCATTCTGTCTCATTCTGTCTCATCCTGTCTCATTCTGTCTCATTCTGTCTCATTCTGTCTCATTCTGTCTCATCCTGTCTCATTCTGTCTCATCCTGTCTCATTCTGTCTCATTACTGTGGAGCCAGAGGAGGACACGGAGGACTCCTGATCAGATTCACTGTGTTTGATGTATTTCGCTTCTTCACTCACTTTGAGGTGCTGCTGTTTATTCTCTCGGTGTGCTACGTGAGTAAAGTAACGCCTCACATGACGCAGAACTGGACAGTTTGTTCAGGACTTTACTCTTTTTCCTCCTCTCTTCCTTGATCTCTTCCTCTTTCTCAGATCCCTCTTTCCTCTTCATCATCACACCATTCTTTCCTTCCTCCTTTTTCATTTCCTTGTCTTATTTTTTGCTGCCTTTCTCTGCCTCCTTCCCTCTCATTTCTCTGCTTGTCTTTCCTCCTCTCTCTTTACTTCACTCATCTTTGTTTTCGTGTTCTCTTCTCCTTCTCCTCCATCTTCTATCCTTCCATCTCTTTCTTTCCGGCCACTTCATCTTTCACAACCCGTCACTCGTGACTCAAAGATCAAATAATGCATAACAGTGATGACAAACGCAGTGAATCACACACACACACACACACACACACACACACACACACACACACACACACACACACACACACACACACACACACACACACACACACACACACACACACACTTGTCCATGCAGACTGAACAGTTGGTGAGGTGTAATGAGCTGATCTTCACCCTAATTCTCTCTCTCCCTTGACTCACCCCTCCCTCCCTTTCTCTTCCTCTCCTCTCCTCCTTTGTCTGACTTGCTTCACCTTTCCACCTATGTCTCTATGTCTCTCTCTCTCTCTCTCTCTCTCTCTCTCTCTCTCTCAGGTGATTTATTGGTTGTCAGGTTGTTCTCTGCTGCAGGGGCTTCCGTCAAGGTGTCCAGTGGTCAGGTAATGACAAGTGTGTGTGTGTGTGTGTGTGTGAAAAGTATTTCAAGCTGCCTGTCCAGAAATCTGTCAAGCATCTGCCCCTGTAGCGTGAATGTGTGTGTGTGTGTGTGTGTGTGTGTGTGTGTGTGTGTGTGTGTGTGTGTGTGTGTGTGTGTGTGTGTGTGTGTGTGTGTGTGTTACGATCATCTTTAGACAAATTTATCTTTAGATTAATTAACATTTAGATTAATTTAGCAGCCACATGATATACGATAGTGACTTGCCTGTGGCTTCACACCACATTAAATGAGTGTGTATCCGTGTGTGTGTATCCGTGTGTGTGTGTGTGTGTGTGTGTGTGTGTGTGTGTGTGTGTGTGTGTGTGTGTGTGTGTGTGTGTGTGTGTGTGTGTGTGTGTGTGTGTGCGTGCAGACCTGCTTGCCGTCGGCCATGTTGCAGGGCATCAGGAGGACCTGGGAGGCCGGGAAGGTGGTGGACAGAGACAGACAGAGCTGCTGCTGTCGGATCTGCTGCCCGTGAGTGTACACCCACTCCTGCAGACGCAGACAGAGAGAGAAGGTTAGAAAGATTATTTTTATCATTTCAGTCTATCTCTAACGTTGTTTGTCAGTTGTTGTTGTTTTTCTAAATTGACATTTCAGAGTGCTGCTCAGGCTTTGTTTCTGATAAGCGGTCACGAAGATAAAGTCACTCAGGGAGAAGCAAGAAATGTAGAAAAGAAACATCAAAGTACATTTTCACTTTGTTGTTACTTTACTGGTGTTTTTTCATTTAGTGTCCCTGTACGTTTGCAGTGGTTGGTAACCTTTTCTATCATTAGGTAAACTGGCGACCCCTGAGTAAGTGACATATTTCATTTTGTATTTAATGCAAAACAATGACAGTACAGTACGACCAATAAACTGTATGATTGACTCAAGCAGTGAAAGTAATAGGACGTTTAAAACAAGTGATTTTGGATAGTCTGATGCAGCTCACACACACACACACACACACACACACACACACACACACACACACACACACACACACACACACACGCACACACACACACACACACACACACTGTTGCAAGCAGCAAATAATAAGGAGGTCAAGGTTCAAAGTTACAGCGCCCTGATGTATTAATAATCATGTAGGAGAGAATCGTGTTGAGAAAGAAAATAAGAGTCGAGAGGAGAAACAGACACACACACCACACACACACACACACACACACACACACACACACACACACACACACACACACACACACACACACACACACACACACACACACACACACACACACAGTGAATGTGTAACTAGGTCAGGGTTATTATAGTTGCTCGCAGGATCCATGATAAATTCAACCTGTCCGTTGTTTGTGTGTGTGTGTGTGTGTGTGTGTGTGTGTGTGTGTGTGTGTGTGTGTGTGTGTGTGTGTGTGTGTGTGTGTTTGTGTTTTAAGGGCTCTCCACACCTTCGGGGGACAGACTGTATAAAGGTCACACCAAAGTGAACCACATCTTGCAACACACACACACACACACACACACACACACACACACACACACACACACACACACACACACACACACACACACACACACACACACACACACACACACACACACACACTGGTATGTCTAAATAAAAGGGGACACATATTTTAATTATTGTCATGTAATCTTTACAAGATAAGGCACAAATAGATTAATAATGCTGTGACTAATGATTATATTCATTATTGTCTGTATTTATTTAGTGTGAGAGCCAAACATTAATAAAATCCAATTAAATAAAACAGAGAGCAGCAATGTTGTTGTCCCCACTGGTGCAATGTGACAAAGCACAAGTACTCAGGTGTATTTAAACTCAGATTGTACATACAATTGCTGTACTTTTTTACCTTCATTTACTTTAGTTACTAGTAACTTTACAGATTATAGAAATTAGTTTTAAAACATGATGTACCATTCTACATTTAAAGGGATAGTTGTACTTCTTTCTAACAGAAATTTCTAACAGAAAGAACTACAAGTACGGCTACTTTTCTGAAAGATTAAATTTGTGTTTTTGTCAAAGGAGTCTGGTGTCTTTGAAGAATTGATAACAGCTTTAGTTCCCCGTCAGAAAGGGCTGTCTGATGGCAAGTTAAAGATGTGAAAATATTCTAAATATAGCGTTCACTTTAACTGATATTGATTCTTTTAGGTTTCTAAAATACGACCGAAGCAGTACATTGATTTGCTCCCATGCTGTTACTCCTGTCTGTTTTCTCCAAACTAAATTAAATTAGTTTAACACTTATGGGCCATTTTCCTGAATTATGCGTACTTTTACTTTTAACATTTACATTGCAGGACTTTTTGTATTTATGTTGTTATGGATTAAACCATTATCAAAAATCATCAAACACACATTTACTGTCTTATTAGTTTTACTGTTAATCGACTCATTCATGCTTAAAATGCTTAGTTCATTCTTACGAGGAAATAATGAACCGTTATTTAGTTTATAGTATTGTAGCCTGCGTTTAGAGGGACAAATCAATACATGTTAAAATGCTCTGACTGTAATCATGGTGCTGAAAGGCTCATCAGTCTGTGGTGAAGTGATGGAGGGGGGGGGCTGCCTGGTGAAGGAACATGGGGAGATCTTCTCAAAAGCAGCTCCATGATTCATGGAGTTTTATCTTGAATAACTCAACGCTGCTGGGATTATTTCACCGTGCGATTGATTTATTGAACTGCAGCACAGAGAAAGACGTTGTAGGTTAATTGGTGCTGTAGCTCAACACATCTTCTCTGCAGGAGCCTCGCAGGGAGAAACCTCACGACTGAAACCGCCATGTGAGAACGTTTAGAGAAGCAGAAGCAGTTTATGTTCAAATATCTGTTAACGTGAAGGACTTTTTAATTTTAAATCTGTCAAGGTTATAAATAATATGATTATCTTTATTATTATCACTGTTACTATTATATTAGTATCATAATAATAACAATAACAACATCCTCAACAATAATAATAATAATTGTTATTATATTTTTTATAATTTTTCTAGCAGTACTGCACCATAATTACACTATAATAACTTATTACCTCACAATATTCACTTCCATATAGTCATTAAATCATTCCTATAATATCATATTGTATTTTCACATTTATATTGTAATAAAGGTATTTTTACAAACATGTTATATGGAATATATCATCAATAGCATACTATTATCATTCTATTTATTCATGTTTTTTTTACTGATCACATAGAGATATAATAATGCATTTCTTATCTACATATTTAAACTTAATTACAATGATGGTTTTGCACATTTTTGCACACTTGTGAACCTTTGTTTTGTGTCTGGCTTTCTAACATTGACTCATTATCTTTCTTATTGTATGTTGTTATTCTTTTATGCACATCTGTATCCTGTTCCTACCTCTCATCTATCTCCCCTCTAGTGCTGTTTTAACTTTTAATATCCCAGGGAATGAAAAAGGTCTCATCTTATATCTTCCATTTATATCTTATTCAGACACAGTGAGACTCAGTAATATTTTTCTAAACCAAAAAACACCACCAAATGTAGCGGAGTGATGAGTGGCATCTAATGTTAAGTGAGTCCATGATGCAAACAAGGCTATTAGAGAGTAATGGGGCAGTGTTTTAAGCATGTCACTGAATCAGAGTTGTTGTTCTGCAGGTAAACATGTCCAATGGTTGTGCAGTTAAACATTAAGCAGGTCAGAGCAGAAACAGAACCTCACATGCTCAGCGGAAATGTTCCCCCGGCTGAATAAAGGTTAAAAACAAAGTGCACTTTGTCTGGAAAAAAACCTTGACACCCACAACAAACATGAACGTCAGCGTTTATGTTTATGATAAAGTTGACTGAGCTGCCTCGTGTTCATGCTCACATTCTCAGCCAACCGCCGAAATGATACAACTTCATGCTTTTGCACTCATTACGTTTGGGCCAAATTGTGTTCGGTGTGGTTTTTGTGGCTCAGCGGGTCGCCTTTCATGCCCCGCAGTCGGTCTCCTACTCCTTGATCTGCTGTTATAAACAGCCGTCGCCCTTAAACATTTTAAGAAACTTGTAGTAACTTGTAATGGAACAGCAGAATACATTTGGATCTGACATGACGTCTGTTTTCTGCTCGTATGGGTTTGCAAATTGGTCTCCCGGCTTCTCTGCTATTGATTTCTCCTTGTAGGGGAGAATAAACTTTGTTTCTGATGGACTGAAAGCAGAATCTTTTTATGTTTCAGATCACTTATTACACATGTTCTGCTAATAAACTCCTTTGTAGCTGCTAGAAATGTCTCAATATGAACAATATGGTCTCTATGAACAGAATATTTTGTTGGATGAAGCGTATGTTGCAGATTTTAAAATTCTTGTTTTCATGTTTTTTATGCTGTTATTTGAACTTTTATAACATTTTACTCATCAAAAATTTGTTTACAAGATTTAAAAAGGAAAACTTTTGAATTATTACCAAATGTGTCTTTTGTAAACATTAGAGCTTGCTTTGAGTTCAACTTTGACCTTCTGTATTTACTGTAGTTCTGCACATATGTTTCTTTTTGCAGTGAGGGATTATAAACAATGTTTTGAGTGCTCCAGCTTTAGCTTTCATCTCCAAATATGAGGTTTAGATCACATAAGTAAAATAATGACCTTGTGTACTATTAACGCAGATATACTGGATGATATGAATAAAGGCATGGCTGTAAAAATTAATTCCGGGATTACAACCGGGCATCAGCTTGTGGCTGCCCTTTTTTCCCCGTTCAGGTTCATCTGGCTCTTAATCAGTTAAATCAATTGCACATTTTTTTATGATGTTGACTTTACCAGCAATATTTAAATATCACTTATGTACCCAATACTTTAAAAATATCCATTTTGCAGTGCACATATCGCAGTTTTTTGGCCCTATTTTTATGCTAAGAATTGATTGCCAACCAAAGGCCAACAATTGGCTGCCAATTTGTGCAAAATGGCAACCCTTACTGTTCACACATTAATTGACAAGATTGACTAAATGATATATTCAGAGATGGTTGTTTTTGGCAAGGCATTAAGAGACTATTTTCAGGAAGAAATACACAATATTTGAATTACTGTAAGTGTTTGGACTCTGTCCTGGTTTTTACACCAAGTATCAGCAACAACTGCAAGGATGTAAACAAATAAATATATAATCCTTTAATGTGGATTGCTTCCTTTAATTTGATTAGTTTACCAGGGGAAGAAAAACTGACTTTTCAGGGGAGCAAGACTTAAAAGAATTAATTTAATTCTGTTGTTAAAAGACATTCCCACCTTGGAGCCAAAGCAGACTTGTGTACATTAACAAACGGATTAAGTGCGTTCCTTCAGGGCTTCTCTACAGCAGCTGATAAGGGAGAGTTTTTCATTCGCACAGGCACACGTCTTAGTCGTTGTTAGTTCAGGGATTTGAACCTGCAACCTTCCAGTCACAGGCCAGCCTCCCCAGCCTTCAGGCATTTCTGCTGCTGACATGTTGGCTCTCTGCGAGGCGGCTTGTTAGGGCGGAACACAGCCTCCACACTCGCTCTCAACACAGAATAATGAGAATCCTACGGGTATTAATTATGGCGGAGAGAAGGCAGAACGCACACACACACACACACACACACACACACACACACACACACACACACACACACACACACACACACACACACACACACACACACACACACACACACACACACACACACACACACACACACACACACACAAACACTCCTATATTACCAACAGTGGACTATCGGTTCACACTGACCAAATGTGGACCGCTTCTGGTCATTTTGAAAAAACAAAGGGGAAATAGAAAATATAGGTGAATATAAGTACAAATACAATGTTTTAATATAAAGTTTTATTATCTTTATTTATTGCCAAGAGGTGACTTGCAGTTTACCCTTAAATTATTAATTACCTGGCTTTATGAACTATTATTATACACTTATTTCAGAACTGTAGCATTAATTATAATCCAAAGATATATCACACCAGTCATTTATTTACTTTTAAAGGTATTTACAACTAGCTGTGCTTCTGTATGTAAATATAACAACCTCTGTGGGTTATGAATGTGAATAGGACTACATTTGTCCTGTGGATTACACATAATTCTGTTTTTGTTAATTAATGAATCCTTTGTGTCAAGAGAGAAAACTTTCCCCAGTTTCAGGGTGTTTTTTGAATCATACTTCAACTAGAACTTTGCTGTTGTTGTTCGAGCATCTTCAAAAATCATCAAAAAGCATCAGTCATATAAAAGATCCTGCATTAATCTTTCTCGATTGAGGACTCCATTATGTTTTAGTTTGACATCTCTCTCTTTCACATCTGCTAATGATCAATGAGAGTGAGAGTGAGAGGAGTGAGCTGAGGTGAGAAACATGTCTTCATCCATCTTAATGAATAACTGTTTGTTTTTGTTTTCCAGCAACTCATAGAGATTTTCAAGCAGCAAAAGCATATACATGGAAAAGTATTCAGACCAAACTTCATGATGGGTATTACACATTTCCTGTTTCTCAGTACAGCTAGAGGTAAGAGCCCCTGTGTGTATGATTTAATGGGGTTATGGCATCTTTCTAATGACTCTGATGGTGGGAGTTTTATTGGCAAAAAAATAACATTAAGGAGCTGGAAATAGAGGAACATGTCTCTGTCCATAATAGTAACTGATGATAATGATAGTTTATGGCTTTATGGGTTTCTAGTTCCTTAAAGTCACATTAAAGAGGCAGCTTCTGTTGACATTTTCAAGCAGCATTTAAAACATATACCCACATACACAAGGCCTTTCTTTTATAACAGCTCATTTGATGTTTTACACATACAGGGTTCTTTCTAATGACCTTCTATGACTTTAAACACTTTTTTTCTTTTCCATTTTAAACGTAAACTGTTTTCCAGTTCTTATTCATCCATTGAAATTGTTCAATTTAAACTTAAAATGTAAGTGTATTTATTTTATTTGTAAAAGTAAGGTTTTCTGTTTTTATTTTCTGTTTTTATTTATTGTAAATGCACAGCACTTTAAAGCTATACTGTACGATTTGAGAGAGCTAGCATGATTTGAAATTAGCTTCTCTTCGGAGTTCCGTTTAACTCCTCCCCCACCCTTCAGGACTCCCCCCCCACCCCCTCGCTAAATGCACAGCACTTTAACTTACCTAGTCTATAAGAAATTGGCTATAAAAATATAGATTGTTATTAATGATTTTATATATAGTAATAATATATAGTATTTTGTTGTAATTAGCTATATAAGTAATCTGCTGCAGACACCTTTGGATACAAGTACTGAAGGAAATATCAGAACAACCTGAAAGATGCTATGATCACCTAAGAACGATACATTGGCTTTACATGACAACGACGGTGACACTTCATCCATCTGCTGTATTGTTTGGAATGAAAATCCACACACGACTCAAAACCCCCAGGTTATAAGCATCGGATGATTTGACAACCTTTTTAATATCTGTCTTTAGATGTATTCACTGTCCACTTTCTCCTAGTTTCATCCTTCTTCGTGGTGGGGGAGAGCTGCAACATCTTCTGCGTTACACTCTTTTTCTATTGTCCTGGTTGGCTCACCTGGTTGATGGCGGGGACCCCGTCTGTTCCTATGCAGGGGGCCAGCGTGAGGACGGGCAGCTCCTGGCCCTCCAGCCGGCAGGACTCCAGACAGTTCTGCCGCTGTTTGATCACCCCGGACTGAGAGTCAGAGTCGTCTGGGACCCTGATGGAGGGAACGACACATAATTCAGGGCTCCATTTATATGGAATAATAGACGCTATGTATAAAATCAAAACTGTATAGCTTGAAACTACTAAAGGTAAGTGAAAAAATATTACTTTTGTGGATCTAAGTGACTCTATAATCTGCAAAACCACATTTACCCAAAGTGGAAGCAACTGGGTTTAGAGGATGTATCGTCTTCATTTTCAGATACACTCACAGCCTCACTGAGATGAGACAGAAGACCCCAATCATCTCCACCATAGTCTCATTAACTACATCAAGATATCACAGTTAATTTGACAGTGATTCATCAAAACGACGCGCCCGATTGCACCTTTAACGAATCCGCTTAAGGCCACGATTCTCCAAACTCATTACTTCAGAAAGTTTCTTCCCAATCTTCGTCTTTGATAAACTTTCTCAGTCTTTTCTTGTTACATTCTCGGCCGCGCTATAAACTCGGGCTTAAGCCCTGTAGCATTAATTCAATCTGCTATCTCTCTCTGTTTTAATAACCCGTTAAAGGTTATTCTGCGTTTTAAGGGTCAGGTCCGTCCTCCCCCGAGAGCAAGCCTGTTAATTCCATTCTGGGGGATTAACACCAGCCTTCAGTGGATAAATGGGTATTTAAGTGTGTGTGTGTTGAAGTGTGTTTGAAAGAGAGAGAAAATGTTTAAATGAGAGCGCTTATGTGTCTTTAAGATATTTGTATTGGCATTTTTGTTGGTGTAAAATGCATATACTGTATGTACATGAAACAATCACTGCCAGGGCTTGTGATGTTGGTGAGTGTTATTGTGTGTTTATATGTGTGTGTTTGTTTACAGGGTCTGTGGGAGCTCAGCCAATCAGGACGAAGGGAGAGATTTAATGCAAAGACGCTGAATGAGGTGTTCACAAAGACATGAAGATGGACTGAGTGTGGTTGAAGGCGGGTGTACGCTCACTGTGGACAGGACGTGCATTGGGCGCCACATTTGCAGACAACGAAGCATTGCAGAGGTGTGCAGCGTTCGATTAAAAGCTGCATCATTTACAACCATATTACCTACGAAATGCAAGTAGATGTTTTGCCAGAAAAATGTTCTGACCGTATCATAAGATCGGCAAAACTAGCCACAGATTTGGAACCAAACCGCTCGTATTGTCACCTATCATCTTTAATTATAGCTAGTTTACTTTTCATGTCTCTGGGAAAGTTGAGGGTACGTAAGTTGGGGGACAGAGCCAAAGGGAGAAGACAGAATATTCAAAATGAAAACAGTTGATTACGGTGGCGTAACGGGGTTCGACAAAGCTCCTCCAGGCTGATGAATAAACTGCCCTGTCGTGTAAACTCTGTGGCATTCCCCTTTAAAAGTTACAAAACATAAACAGACCAAAAACCTAACCTAAAAATCTTATCTTTAAAATGCCCCAGACAGTAATAAATCCAGTTTCTGTGTCAGTCTTGACATTTCTCCTCTCTCTCAGTTGCTTGTTCAGCAGAAGCTTTCCCTGGACAGATAAGTTCAAACACACACACTCACACACACTTACTTGAGCTCTGGGTAGACGTTGTCCAAGTACCACTTAAAGGATTTGCACTTGAGCTTCTTGCGCAGTTCCACTCTGCCTCGGATACTGGTGACACACAAACAAACACACAATCTGACAGTCAGATGAAGAATAAAGCAGCCACATGAACACAAATCTGATATCCAGAACCCTTGTCACTATTAATTAACCAGGGGAAATGGTCTTAAAATATCCAGGCATAACTAAATTCTTACTTATAATTAAAAACAGACCTACAGCCTGGACAAATAATGGAAGCTTGTGATGTGGAGAGGCAGGTGAAACCCTACAGCTGTGTTTAAATGTCACTGTTTACCTGCGTCTGACAGATAAACGCTGACATTTGAGCACAGTTGAGGGCTTTAATTTCTGTTTCTGCTGTGTTTTTTTCGTGATTCTTGTGTTTATCACATTGTGGGGACTCGCCTCCTGTTTGGGGACCAAACTCTGGTCCGATGTAAATTGCATTCATTTTAGGTTAAAGGCTTTATGTTTAAAGATGGATTAAAAAAGCTATATTTTAGTTTAACTTTAACTATTGGACGTCAGCAAAAACATTTGTTATGTTACGGTTAAATGTCCAGGCTTTGAATCATCGTTCCCTATTCACTCCTGTTAGTATCTCTGGTTGTGTTAGTCCATTGTGAGCACTATTGTAAATCAATACACATGGCTACTTTATGGCCCTATTTGAGTTTAATTATTGTGATGAAGTACATCGGCAGATGCTGCTAGGAGCACTTTACTCTCTTTTAGGAGTTTGTATTTCTCTCACCTTCTGCAAGTAGCAACAATCTGTAAAGTTGTGCCAATTCATCCTGGTTGCCATTGAAATTGGCAATGTAATGGAGCATTTTTTCTTCCATTATTTGACAGCTTATAGCCGAGAGAATTACACACACAAAAAAAGAGAATGTTGCACTACAATGGTAATCATCTTTAACCACCAGATGTGACCGGTTTTCTGTTGCTGTCTTTCTGTCTCTACCACAAGAAGATGGCATTGCTATTCCCAACCTGACCCACAAAACTCAGATTGGTGTTTTTCCAACTGGAGAAACAGCCACCAACTAGCCCAACACCAGTCCTGATTGGAGATTGGCGGCCAATTCAGAGATCTGGAACCAAGCTAGTGTGAAAATCAAGTGTGTGTGTTTGTAGTGTGTGTGTTCTTACTCTCCGTATGATTTCCCTCGTGCTGCAGGCCGAGCAGAGTAGTAAAAGAGACGGAAGTCGTCCATCCACACCTCAGCCGTGCGACGTGTGTTCCTGTATCCACAAACACACACAGAATTAAAGCCATTTGCTTCATATCATACTTGGGCTGAAACTCATTAAAAGGTATTTTTCACTCACAAAATGACCATGTTTATATCAATTACTCATTTTGTGTTACCGTAAAAATCTTGAAGGAACACTTTGACTTTCTCCCAGAAAAAAACTGAGCCTGAATCATAGACTTTATATAAGAAGTTGACGTAGACATTGTGACGACACCCATTGGTTTATGGAGTAAACTGAAGCATACCCTAAAGCATCCCCTGCTTTATGGTCTGTTTGACTCTAAATGGAGCATCATTTACTAAATGAACATCATGCTGTATTGAAGAAGACTTGAAACTAGAGATTGAGACCATAAACTCATGTTTACAATGTTTACTGAGGGAATAAATCAAGAGAGAAGTAGAGTCATTTTCTCATAGACTTCTATACAACCAGAGGAGTCGCCCCCTGGTGGACAGGAGAGATAATGCAGCTTTAAGACATGAAGCATCGGCTTCACTCGGCAGAACTGGAAGTTTCCGCCTGCCCTGAATACATTTGGATTGATAATGGCAGGCAGGGATAGGTGACGGTCATTACAACTGAAAGCAGCATTATCACATTTTATTTTTCATCTATTTGGGAAGATAGGCATTCATTCAAAAAAGCTTGAGAACCCCAGAGTAAAGAGGATGTGAAGTGAAAAGAACAAGGCCCGTCCTCTCCTCCATGAACAGTGTGGACCCAGCTGATATTTTTACCACAGTGAAATAGAGGAGAAGCTGCATGAAAGAGGAGGGAAGGAAAGCAGTAAAAACAGACATCAGCAGTGTTCACCTGCTGCCAGCTGCTGCAGAGAGAGCAGCCCACCTCTACATGTGGTCTGGATGAAAACACCCACCATTTATTTGTTGTTTTTCCTCGTCCAGATTGGATATCCAGATACATATTGCAGGCTTATACCTGCTGTAAATCCTTCCAAGTGCTGTATCCCTCATTCAGTTTGGCTGTTAAACTCAGTGCGCTTTATTCACAAACAGCGGAGCACATTTTCTTTATCTCTCCCCCCTGCATTTACTCCCCTTCTCTCGCTCCTTTTCTCTCTCTCTCTCTCTCTGTCTCTCTGTAGTAATTAGCTATTAGCTGAGTTTCTCTGAGCTGTGAACTATCTCATTGAAATGACAGAAACCCTCCATTACAGGCATTACACACACTGGCTGTGGCGGTTTAATGAAAGGGGAAGAGAGGAGGATATGAGATGCTTGTAGGCGTATAAACATAAATAAGTGTCACACACAGGCTTACAATTAAAATAAATCAATCATCACACACACATATATACACACACACACACACTAAGCCACAGCAGCAGGCCTCTGTGAGGGAGGGAAAACAGCGTAATCTTTGTAATCGAATTATTAAGCAGATCTTTTTTATTTAGCATATTCATAACCCAGACTGCCGGCGTCGAGGCTCCAGCTAATTAACCGCTGGAGCAACATGCGAGCAGACAACTGCAGCTTTGTTTTGGGGCGAGCGGCGTTGATCACAAACATCAGGTCATCGTGATACGAATAAAAAGCCATCGTCGCCGTCATCCGCACAGATCAGATGTTGCCTCGGTAACGATCGTCAGGGAGCTTCATGAGAGTCTGAACACCCCCACCTGGAAGAGGAAAAGTCTCAGCGCTGGTGTGGATTAGCTGGTCGACACAAAACAAAAAGTTTATATGAGCCGTTTGGTGGAGGCGCTTTGCTCCGGAGTGCCGTTGAGCTGAAACCATCCAGCCTGGCAGCGTTGGTGCCTTGCTCCCCCCTATTAGGGTGCAAAGGGAACCCAACTTCCAACCCTGGCAGTGTTAATGCCTTGCTCACATGTAGAGGTTGCTGAATTACTGAACTATCAAAGGAATAAACTCCGACAGATATATCACCAGTGTGTTGCGTTCACTGGATCCCAGGAGTTGTTCTTGTGATGAAGCGCTGTAATTTAGATTTCTATGAGCGCATTCTCTCTGTCTTCTTCTTCAGTTTGTCATTTGCAAGTTTTCCCATAACACCTTCAATATATGAATGAGCTTGATATTGGCCTTTCTGTGGATATTCACAAGGAGGCAATCTCGTGTTCTGCAAAAGTGAAGCCAATGGGGAAGTTCCTTAAACCTGCATTCTCTCTCCTGTCCACCAGGGGGCGACTCCTCTGGTTGTATAGAAGTCTATGAGAAAATGACTCTACTTCTCTCTTGATTTATTCCCTCAGTAAACATTGTAAACATGAGTTTATGGTCTCAATCTCTAGTTTCAAGTCTTCTTCAATACAGCATGATGTTCATTTAGTAAATGATGCTCCATTTAGAGTCAAACAGACCATAAAGCAGGGGATGCTTCAGGGCGGGCTTGACAGGTTGTTACCAGAGCCTTACACAACATCTCTACTACACATCTCCTCAGTCCAAATATGGTCACTTTCGTTCACTGGTTGCAAAAAAACCTATAAGGCGACAAACTCCAGGCTTTAAAAACGCCAGTCCACAAACCAATAAATGACGTCACAACATCCACGTCCACTTCTTACACATGGTTTATGATATTCACTAACAAGGGGGGATGATGAAGAAAGTTTTGAATATTAAAGAGTTATGTGTCCTCGGGGAAAGAAACAAACACTGTCTCCCAATTCCAAACTATTTCTTTGTTCTTGTTGCATATTGCACAACACTTTGATGAACACGACGTGCAGTAAAAGTGCACCTCCAGTTTGTATATCTGAATGGAACCAGCATCCTTATTGTAACCATGATTAATCTATTTAATACGAGATCAATTCACACACAGTCGGAGCACATTAGTCCCGTTAATGGATCATTGGACTGCCTGTAAACATCTTTCAGTTTGAACAGTTTGAAAGGGGCAGAGAACAGAATACAGCTTACGCTAATAGGATGATATTGTACTCGCAGCTCAAAGGCTCCCAGGCAGCTGTAAATCCACTCTAACAATGATGGAAGCAGCTCCTTCAGCCGCGGCGACACACAGCGAAGAGTGCAAGCGGAATGTTTCCTGTGTGCTTTATCAGACCGTGAATCAGTCAGCAGGAAAGTTAGTTGGATTATTAGTTAGTTAGGTAGGTTAATGACTTAGTTCTGCCCAAATCATTTTAGGAAAATGACAAATAGTTTGTATGTAAAGATTATCAATCAATAGTTCATTTATATTCATTATGAAATCAGCCAAAAAAGTAAGATATTATATTATAATTAGAACATTAACATTTGACAGTTTTGTCTTATTGATTTGAAAAAAATTACCCTGACAGCAGTTTCCTAGAACAGGCTTCCGACTCCCGTTAATGAGTCTCATTAATCTCATTAATGAGGAGAAATGTTATACAATCTCTGTTTAATACATGTGGCAATGGCATATGACAGATTTTGGGCTGCGCTGAACATTCGGTAGGAGGAGGTGTATGTCAGGGATCGAGTCACAAACGTCTGTTACTGACTGAAAAGACTTTAGCTGGTTACTTTTTTTTTAATCGGGCTCGGGAGCAGAACTGTGCTGTGGTTCAGGCTCAGGTGTTTTGGCCCGATAGCGTCTGTGCGCTCAACAATGAACACCAACTGAATCCAAACAGAACAGACATGGTCCAAAACTTCATCTGCTGACTTACACTCGACAGATCTGTCAGACTGAGGTTCTCCACAAAGAATCACACAAAAGCACCAGTTTAAATCTTGTGTTTTCCAGAGAATCACTCATAAGATTCTTGGAAACATAAGTCACTGAGCATGAAAAAAACGTAAACTAATTGACAAACAAAACCTTAGTTGACTAAGACCAAAACGACCGACAAATCGCCTAAGAGAGGACAGCCTTAGATCAGTTCTGTGCCTTAGAACTTCGGAGGATAAGAAGAAACTCCAGCCCAAACACTCTAATACAGTTTTTATTGTACTACAAGTTACAAGAACAAGTACTACAAATTGACAGAAATCAAACAGTCCTTTGGCATCTCAATCATATATCAGATTTAGTCTTGGTATATCCCCCTAAAATGGTAAATTCAGACATTAATATGAAACTTACTTGATGTACGTGTTGGCGTTTCCGTCCGGGAAGACGTACGGGTGTTTCTTCCTGAAGACGTGACCCACTCTGCTGCAGGGCAGGATCTCCAGACTGCCACCGCACTGCCACACCCGGAACGAGATCTCTGCAACAAAGCAAACACCCGATAGTCAACACGTTTATTGTCTGTATTTCTTTATTCATTTTACCTTCATTCCAAGCCACTTCTGAAAAAATGTTTTTTTCTTTTTCTTGCAACATCTTTTTTTTTTCTTTTCTCAGTCCAACAAAGTGACAAAACAACCCTGACACCATGTCAAGTATAGATGTGAGAGCGTGTGTTGTAATAATAATAACATTTAATAATACATTTATTCATATAGCCACTTTAAAAACAGAGTTTACAAAGTGTTTAGACAGACAAAGCAAGTCAAAGAAAGCTCAACAGTGAGGCCCAACAAAAGCAAGAGTAACGTTTCCTGTTTTTATGTAACTCATCTTTAGTCTGCATTTCATGTCTGTTGTTTTCTTTTAAATGTGAAGAACTTGGTGACATTCTGTTCTTCCTGTATCAATAAACTTTCTACTAACTTTAAGTTGTTACTAGGAACTTCATTTTGTGTTGATTTTGGCGGTCCCTGTGGACTAAAGTGGTAGTGTTTCTGAGCACCAGACTCCCTTTAGAAAACCTCTCAATTTACTACAGCAGGGTCTGACAGTCTGCTCCTCTCAGTCCTGGTTCTGGTTCTCCCATGCATATCTTCCAGCAATTCGGCCTGGGTCTCCAGCAACGTGGTGTCGGTGAGCAGAGAGGAGAAGCTCTGCTCCTGGAGGAGGAGGAGGAGACGCTGCTGCTGCCGGGAGCTGAGCTCTCCTCCTCCCTCCGGAGCTCCAACTGCAGGTCAAAGGCTGCGGTGTAGTACGATCTGGGTCTGTCCACGGTGGACTGGTCTCTTCTGGATCTGGATCTGGGTCTGTCCACGGTGGACTGGTCTCTTCTGGATCTGGATCTGGGTCTGTCCACGGTGGACTGGTCTATGCTGAAGTCTGAGCTGAAGAAGATTCTAGTGAACCTGCATGATTGCATCTGGTTTCTCCAGAATCCGACCCGGTGGCTCTGATGACGAGCTTTAAGAATAACTTTATAGAAACAGACCAGCTTCTCTCTGAGGTCACATAGGGGATCAGGATTAAACTGAGACTGGTTCAGGACCAGATACAAGTTCTTTACAGTCAATTTAACATGTGTCGTCATGGTAACTTTACCTGCTCTCTCTCTGTCTATAATCAGGCTTGTTTTTTGTTTGAAGTTCTGTCTTCTTGTTATTTTTCTCTCCTGCACATGGACTCTGAACTAGTTTGTCTGATTCAGTGTGAATGTGGGGTTGCATTACCGCTGCATGTGTGTGTGTGTGTGTGTGTGTGTGTGTGTGTGTGTGTGTGTGTGTGTGTGTGTGTGTGTGTGTGTGTGTGTGTGTGTGTGTGTGTGTGTGTGTGTGTACCACTGGATGTGTGTTCATTTGACCTGCTTACACTGTGCTCATTCTCTCTGCATGGCGTGTGTGTCGTGAGCGTTAGCGTAATGAAACTGACAGAGCTCCGATCTGAGCTCCGAGGAGAGAAGAGAAGAAGAAGAGTTTCCCCAAAGAACGAGATGCTGCGAACTACAAAGTTTTTACAGTGACGAGAGAGAGAAAAATGAGAGCGTGGACAGGGTTTGATGAGGAAGACAAGAGATTGGAAGAAAAGATGAAACACCAGAGAGTACAAAGGAGAACAAGAGAAGTCAGCGAGATACTGAGATACTGACATGGAGCCTGTGAGACTGACAGAAACGCCACAGAGAGCAAATGAGTGTGTGTGTGTGTGTGTGTGTGTGTGTGTGTGTGTGCGTGTGTGTGTGTGTGTGTGCATGTGTGCATGTGTGTGCACGTCAGAAAGTGAGGAAAAACAGGCTAACAGTCTTCCATTGATCTGAGAAAAGCAGCAGCACAGCAATCAGTTAACTGACTCAAACACTCTGTTACTGAGCGCTCACACACACACACACACACACACACACACACACACACACACACACACACACACACACACACACACACACACACACACACACACACACACACACACACACACACACACACACACACACACACACACCGCTCAGATGACTGCAGGCAGGCAGCAGCAGGAGAGCCAGATGTTGCTGCTGGATGGATGTCAGACTGTAAAACGCTTTTTTTCTCTACTGATTGAAAAGTTCACCTTCACTCAGCTGCTGTTAAAGAAGTGATATTAATAGTTGATATTACTGAGGATTTCTATGGCTCACATGTTGAATTTTAGGGTTTATATGACAGGATTGGGTAGTTTTAAAGTCCACCATATTACCGCTCAGAATAATATATTAAAAAACATTCCAAATGATATATAAAGTACATTGACACTATGATATAAACGGACATATACTGAAATAATTAGATTTATTTGGTGATGATGTTGCAGTTCGTAGACCTTCGATGGATTCAACCAAAATGTTGAAGCTGAATAAATGAGTAACTGACTGATTTTTTGGGGTTCACTATGTGTTGACATGTAGTGAGATTACCATTTTTTTTTTACTTTCAGCAGCTCCTTTTGGCAGATCCTTGATAAAAACATACTGTCACACTATCTGAGTTGCAGAAGCCTAAAAATAGGACCAACTTCGTACATTCAAACCTGTGCGTTCTGTCTCAGAAAACAGTTTGCATCACTATGACTGCGTTACAAACAAAATCTGATGTAAAAGTGAGACTTTGTTCTTTAACATTGAGAAAGCTGACAGGAGAGAAGAGATGGAGGTCTAGATTGATTGAACGCTAACTGTTAACATGCTTTAATGCTTATATCTGTGATTCCACTTTCCCTCTGTCATGATTTATCAGTGTGTTCTGCAGTAAAGAGACGACTCACCGAAGTTCTCCCCGCCCCAGATGTCCATGGCCGTGTCGTATTTGCCGAGGTGATTGAACCAGGACCTGTCAATCACGAAGAGGCCGCCCGCGATGATGGGAGTCCTGTCAGAGAGAAACAACAACAGGAGAGGTGAGACATGAGTGTGCTTTTGTGCTTAAATTTCTCCAGAATCGTATTAACCCAAAAAGGAAAACGGCTCATTCACCATTTTTGTTGTGTTTTTCAGAATAGACAAGAGCCACACAAACACACACACACACACACACACACACACACACACACACACACACACACACACACACACACACACACACACACACACACACACACACACACACACACACACACACACACACACACATTCATTCTAAACAGAGGCTGAATCATGATCTGGACAATGTGGTGAGTGAATAGCTGAGGGCCAGCACGTGTCATCAAATACCCTCTGTTTATATCAACAATTATCCTGCCGTCACCACCCGCAAATAGCACTCTATTTGTGTGTGTGTGTCTGTATGTGTGTGTGTGTGTGTGTGTGTGTGTGTGTGTGTGTGTGTGTGTGTGTGTGTGTGTGTGTGTGTGTGTGTGTGTGTGTGTGTGGGCGGAAGCACATAAAACCCTTTTCAAGCTCAATTTGTCCTTGTGTGTGTAAAGGAGTTTGTGTGTATGTTAAACACTGTGCTTTGTGTGTGAGAGAGGAAATTAAATGGCGTAAAATAACTCTGCGAATAAATGAAATGAGAAAAGGCTTATGCATATTTGTGTGTTTGTGCTGTTGTACTTCTATCTTTGTGAGGACCGATCCACGAAGGCGACTTTCTGAATTTGTCAGACGCGTCATGGCGGTTTTACAACAATGGTAACGTTTTCATGCAAAAAGGATTTTTTCATGCTAATGTTGGTGGAAACATTTTTCATTTACTCTTGCACTGTAGTTGAATCTTTCAATTTATACAGCTTTAAAGGTAACTTCAGTATATTTCAACCTATATTCCCATTTTTTTGTGTGACCAAAACAGTATTGAGGGAAAACGCTGTAACCAGCAGCCGCAAGACAACGGTGACCATATGTTGAAGGCAGCGTAGTGACGTAGAGACGCTGTCTCTGGTAGCAGCCTGTCAATCAGTGTGTAGCCCCGCCCTAAAGCATCCCCTGCTTTATGGTCTGTTTGACTCTAAATGGAGCATCATTTACTAAATGAACATCATGCTGTATTGAAGAAGACTTGAAACTAGAGATTGAGACCATAAACTCATGTTTACAATGTTTACTGAGGGAATAAATCAAGAGAGAAGTAGAGTCATTTTCTCATAGACTTCTATACAACCAGAGGAGTCGCCCCCTGGTGGACATTGGAGAGAATGCAAGATTAAGAAACTTCTGCATTAACTTCAATCGGTAGAACCGGAGGTTGCCACCTGTAAAAACAAGAACTTTTTAGTGTACATTGGAGCCAGTAAGCGACTGCCAAAAACATAATAGAATATGTTGAAAAATGACCCTTTAATACGTCTACTCGATTTATTTTACAGCAATAGCTAAAGCTTGTGATGCTAGCTGCGGTGGTGAAGGCCAGACCTAGAGGCTGGTGAATGCATGGTGTCCCAGACTGACCGCTGACTCAGTCCAGCCCACGCAGGTTGACCATGTACAGACAGAAGCAGCGCACAGACAACTAAGCAGAGAGAGACCATCATAATAAACAAGCTGCATCATAACACACACACACACACACACACACACACACACACACACACACACACACACACACACACACACACACACACACACACACACCACCACCACCACCACCCATCCATCTCTGTAAGTGTAAACTCTGCCTCCACTAAAATAAAACATGCACAAAGTCAGACAGTCATGAGTTGGCACAGCAGTAAATCTGGGTTCCTGCCACCGATCTGACTTATGAAGGCGGAACAGTGCCAAAGTTTATTATTCATAACTGTGTGTTTGTTTAAAGCTCCTCTGCCTTCCTCTTTGTGTCGTCCACGCCCAGCAGGGGGCGCTGCAGCAATAACAGTGACGCATTTGTCTGTAAGCGATTGTTGCCGTATGCTGTCTTTAATTTATTATCTGTTTCTTATTAGTTTCTGTTTCTATGCTTTGTTGTAATAGTCTATGATTGCGGGTGCATCCTGCCACATTCATATAGTTTTAAATGTTGTGCTACAGTAACATAATGTTTGTGGATCATATACTTTTAATTGCAAACATTTCTTATGCATTGTGTTAAATATGTTTTCTCATGAAATAACTGATGCTTTCATGCTTTTATGATGACTATTGGTGTGTCCTACAATAGGCAGTGTGCACAATTTTCTTTGATGGCAGTATATGCATGGATTGTAGGTACTGTGTGTGTGTGTGTGTGTGTGTGTGTGTGTGTGTGTGTGTGTGTGTGTGTGTGTGTGTGTGTGTGTGTGTGTGTGTGTGTGTGTGTGTGTGTGGACTGGTGAGAATAGAAACCAAACTTTCATCTTATTCTTTCTTTTCTGTGCAGTAACAGGTTCACTCTACATATGGAAAACCTCATTTGGGAGCATCATTACAATGTGTGGGCACCTTTTTCTCCAACAGACATTCAGTACAGATCAAGTGAACACACACACACTCACGCAAAAACCCTCCATATAAATATATATATATATATATATATATATATATATATATATATATAGCAATTAAAACTCTCCACTGGAGCTTGAAAGTGGGAGGAGAAGATCGGGGTTAAAAGCTTGCCTCAAATTTCTTCCAGGAACTTTTTATGTATCTATCTACTGAACTCTCTGAACTTCCTCACTAGTTGGGTGAGTAGTTGGAGGAGCTGGAACGTTATAAGTCCAAAACCAGCTTGAGCTTCCAGGTTTTGAAAGAACGTTACAGCTGATTCATTTGTGTCAGCTTTTCTTTCTTTTCTAAACATCAGGATTGGATTCTATTCCTTCCCTTGTCCTCTCTCTCTCTCTCTCTCCGTTTTTCTACTTGGATGTGCACACACTCTCTATATTACATTTGTGTGTGTACATGCATTGACATTATAATGCATGTACTGTGTGTGTGTGTGTGTGTGTGTGTGTGTGTGTGTGTGTGTGTGTGTGTGTGTGTGTGTGTGTGTGTGTGTGTGTGTGGCTGGGTCGGGTCGGTCCGACGAGCTCTCTGTTCAGCTGATAGCTGCTCCCACTTGAAATGGAGACTCCAATCAAAACCTGAGAGAGTAAAAGCATAAAAAACATACATTATATTCTCATTAAATGTATAGTGGTACATACAGTTAAGGCTCGTTATATGCACACAGTGTTTTTTCAAATCAAACTTCCGTTTACACAGGTAACACACAGTTTATACTCGTAACATGCATACTGTCTTTTCAAAATAAACTTCTGTGTTCACAGGAAATGTACAGTTTACCCTCTACACACGCATACAGTGTTTTTTTCTAAATAAAATTGCAACAAATGTTAGAATTACTTTTAATTAAGTTATTAGGTTCAGGCAACAAAAGTACTCGCTTAGGCTTCGGAAGGAGATCATGGTTTGGGTTAAAATAAGTGCGTTTGTGAAGAACTGGCATTAGTTTAGTACATAAATGACATAACAAAACAACGGTGGAATAAGTCAACGTTGGTTTCACACGGGACGGAAACAACAATCTTTCTGCCTTATCCTGTGTTTTGTTTCCCCCGCCCCCTCCGCCCCCCCCACCCACCTGCTCTACGCTGACCTTCTCACTCTCTATAATCATCAGTTGCTCTGATACTGAATACTGAAGCAGATGGGTTTACATTGAAGTTAGTTGAAAGCTCAGTGCGTCTCATTCAGACGGAGCTTTAGTATCAGACATCGAGGGCTAATCACCAAACGTTTGGCATTTCAAGAGTGGGAGGTGAGCCAAATTTATTTTTGCTGATGCTGTAAAGGAGGCTCAGAAACAGACACAATGAAGAGAGAATTGGTCTCAATCTATACATTCACTTAACTGATAGTTGTGTGTTTAATGTCACAATTCCAAGTTTGGTTTATGCCTTTTGAATTATCTTTTACTTCCTTTGTCAATAATCCATTTGTTGTAGTGTGTGTGGACGTACAAGCAGTCAAACACGAGTGTGTGCACGTGTGTGTTGGCTTGTGTGTGCGTCTTTGCTGATAAGGCAGCCCCATACCCCATCTGTGGGTGTGCATGTGCGCTTCACCATCTGGGTCCGTGTGAATCAATGAAAGTCCATCTTATAACCATCTTCTTTTATGTTATGAGCGACAGCTTCATCTATAATTAAAATGTCCTTCGTGAGCCAAACTTTGACCATCGATTTTGCCTTTCCTTTTGTGTGTGTGTGTGCGTGAGAAAGACAGAGTGAGAGCCTCGGACAGCGCTATTATCGGCATTGATTGGCGGATTGCTGTTACCAGGAGAAGAAGATTGGAATAAGACAGGCTAATGGAAAGAGAGAGGGACGATGAAGCTCTCAGGAGAGATTGGCTTCAGAGAAAAGTGAGGGATGACAGACGGGCGGCGGACACAGATGCGCATTGTTCCGACGCATTATCAGGCCGATTGGTTTCAGCTCATTTGTAACTGCAGAAGCTTGTCGAGCTAGAAAAGGAAAAAGGTCCTCCTCAGATGGTCCGCTCTGCGTCATCAATCTGCGAGGGCAGTTACTGATTCATCCACACACAATCTGCGTCCTCCACTTTCAGAGCTATTAGTGATTATTTGGTTTTCAAGCTTTCAAGACTGCATTTCAGCAACGCACAAATAATTATCCTTGAACCAGCCTTTTTCAAATGGAAGACACTCATGGGATAAAAAGAGGTCTTAAAGAGGTCTCCAATCTGCACAATGCATTCACACTGAATACCCCTCAAACACAGAGGCTTGGTCAGTGGTCCTTCAAACTATGACGCTCTAAATGCCCCTCTAGCGCCAGTTTGGACGTGTCAATATACCCTTGTTACATGCTTAGTTTTTATTCAAAATAAACTTCTTTAGGTTCAGGCAACAAAAATACTTCCTTTGGGTTAGGAAAAGAGCGTGGTTGATGGTGACCTGACAGACTAACGACCAACATGACTACAAATTGATTTGACGAAATAAGTCAACTTTGACTTTTAGTTTCACATGGGAGGCAGAAAGCATTCTCCCAGTTTAACGTCCTGTGTTTGTTCGACCCGTCTGCCCAAAGCCAACTATTGCACACTTTATTCTACGTCAGTTTTTCTTAACGTCTAATAATGACGTCTGTGTCTGGGGCACTGACGAGTTGGTAGCTGCGATATGATGGAGGAGAGAGCCAACATTGCTCTGCATGTTGCAAGTTGCAAAGTGGGAGAAGCAATTTCTGGCTTTTTTAGATGAATTATAAATATAATGCCCAATCATTCTTTGCACAGGTTATGACAGCTAACAACAGTTGGAGCACTGAAATGTTTTGTTGCACCTTGTTAGGTGTGTAGATGGCGTTATGTCGGACTTTGACAGCGATAGTTTGGATACAATGGGATGGACCTGGTTTAATTGTTATCCCTGGTGTTGTTACAGTCAAATGGACAGGGATTTGCGGTACTAAAGGATACATTAATAGTATAGTCAGGACAGTTTATATATATATATATATATATATAAGTATATTTCTGATCCAGCGTTAATCAATAAAGACTACATTAAAAGAAAGTACTACTCAGGGAGAACCATCTCGAGGGTCATTGCTAAAAGAAAATACGTCAAAAGTGTTCTTGTTTGAGGTTCACGGCAGAGAGAACAGGTTCATGAACTCATCATGAAAGGTTCCCTCCTCAGGTGTTTCTCTCCGTCATCAAAAGGCACCCTGAAGGTGTCTCGGAGCCATGTTTTTTTTTCAGAGTGTAGATGGAGGTGAAGTATTTCCATACCTCCACGGAGATCAGCCGAAGCCGCCACATAGGCAAAAGTGTCCATGTTGATGATGTCGATGACCGGGCTGACCACACAGGTTGGGTCCTGGACACAAAACACAAACACATTCAAAGGTTAAGGCTGTAAAGAATATACACAAATAAATGAAAAAAACCACAGAGAATGGCAGAAAGAGAAAAAGCTAGATACGAAACCACTGAGAAGGTGAACATGTTCTTGTGTGCAGACCATCAAATTTCATTGCAATGAATTTTTCAGTCCAGTGTGTGTGTATTAGTGCGTGTGAATCAGACTTCCAAGGTCCTTTTTAATACCGCACCACATTAAAAGGAATTTCAGTTCATTCAGCACCAATCATGCACACAGCACATTTAGCAAGGTGAGAGTGACCTCTACCTCCAGATCAGTTCCTTTTTATTGACTTTACCAGCATTAATGTCAGACTGTTGAGCCATATGACAATAATGAAAAACTGAAAACTCTTCTAAGTGAAAAGAGACTTCATCAGGAGGGAGTAGAAAAAAATAAAAGAACGCAATGAATACAGAGTGAATGAATGTAAGCACACAAGGACGTTGGCAAATTGGCTTTTCATGTTATTAGTGTTCAGGATGTGAAGGGTAAGGAGACGAGATCCGAGCTGATATCTCAAGGACATTGAAGTCTTGACTTTCTGTGAAACAACAGCAGGGTCCTTCAGATGTTCTGGTATTAACTTGGAATGAGATTTACAGGAAAAAAGGAGGCAGAGAAACGTCTTAAGACTATTGAAAACCCTACCAACGCTGTTTTAGCTGGAAAACTCCAGGGTTTTAAACTCCGAGGACTTCTTGTTGTTGGCACCTGCCTCCAGTTTTTATGCTAAACTAGGCTCAACACGTCCTGACTTAATGCCTTGAGGTTAGACATATCTTGTTTAAATCTGGGAAAGAAAGCAAACAAATAGACTTCCCCAAATGGTACATTTTTTGTTTAACTACTACAATAAAACAAGCAGATATGCCTTCAATGTCTGAATACATTACTTTTTAAAAGATCAAACCAGGGTGAAAGATGAGGAGGCTAGTTTATCAAGTGGCTTCCTTTTTTAAACACATGTGGATAATGCAGATTTAAGTAGATTCCAAAAGTAATGCTTCATATTTGTGGCTGGTGGTTATAGGCTCAGTTAAAAGTTTCATAATGACTTACACAGAATGTATGCAAGTGAAAAATATCAAATATTGACACCTATCACTGCCAATATCAGTCGTTACTGTTAAACGACCCATACGGTAAAACGACTCTTATGGATTTAGCTCAGTTATTGCCTCCCCAACCATTAAATAGAGTCCTAAACCCCTAAACTAGAGACATTTCTGCATTTCATTCCCTCATATTTTCTGCTTCATGGCACCATTTGCTCTTTCTAAAAGTACAGACACACACACACACACACACACACACAAAAGCACGGCAGACTTGAGGTCCCCGTTAAATCATGGAGTGTCCGTCTATTAGTTTGGTCAAACGGCTGGATGCGTCTTCATCCAGTGATACCACTGAGCAGGTGGAGCGGTTCTGGCCCATTAGCTGCAGGGTCAGTGGAAGGGGAGTTGGGCTGCATCCCTCTATAACTCCAGCCACATTACAAAGCGCTGCATCTGCTTTAATAGCCGCCGCGTTAATGACACCGTGCAGCACTCGGGGTGAAGCATTCGTGACATTGTTGTAATTGGATGAGTGTTATTTTCAAATCGCTGGGGAGCAGTTTCTTAATTTCAGCCATTTCTTCTGTTTTTTCCACCTGATTGGAAATGAGAATATCTGATGACCGAGCTGGGAGGGAAACTGACCCCTTCAAACTTCCTGCATCATCATCATCATCATCCTTCAGGCATATGTCCTGCGTTGGTGCTGGATTACACAGTTCTTTTAATTATCCCCCATAAATAATGAATCAGCAGGTAACAAACTTCAACCTCAATGTCCAAAATGCTGCAAGAAGATCAGTAGAAATGCATTCAAGCTGCACTTTCAGATGTTACAGTGTTATTTAAACTGCTCTTAGTTTGGCTTCAAGGTTCTTTAAGATATGTTCAATTACAGAGCAGTGGAAGGAGACAGATTATTGTCTGTTTGGTTGCCGTCAATCTGCAGCTCATCAACCCAGTCGCCAGAAAAAAATGTAATCTTTTTGTCAAGAGTTTCCTCAGTCCAGTAGCTAAGAAAGAATGTTGGCCGTGTAAGTCTCTGCAAAGCACAGGTGCGTTGAAAGTTGACATTTCTGAACCAAAAAACGTAGCAGGAGTAACTTGTAACAGGTTGAATTAATACTTAACATAAATCAGAAAATAATGGTATTAATCTATATGAGAACACTGCATTTGCTATAACTATAAATGCCCTGCTCTGACCATAAACTAAACATTAGGACTACTGCATGGTAGCAGACAGAAATATGGTTTAGAATATAAACAATAAAGTGTAATAAATAAAAAAATTGAACAAACACAAAGACAGCAAGTGGAACTGAAGTTCACCTGGAAGTTGGACAGGACTTTAGCTCTCTATATCAATGAGACAGACACTTATGGTGAGGAGAATATGACTTCATGGTTCTGCCTGTGTGTGTGTGTTTACCTGGATCAATAGCTCATACATTTAAATCTAAATATATGACTATAAAGTGACTGGGCAGACAGTGACGGATGACTCTGCTGCACACACACACACACACACACACACACACACACACACACACACACACACACACACACACACACACACACACACACACACACACACACACACACACACACACTTAAACCGTGAGCATGAATATAGATGATGTTTGTATAGCAGCAGAATGTGATCGGGCTCTGTGGTTTACTTATTGATCGCTGCTCTACAGATGGAGATCAAAGGTCTTTAATACCAGCAGGAACAACTGTTGACTTGATGGGGAAAGAGGAGAAAGTGAAGAGGAGAGAAGGTGTTAAGAGAGGAGGAGAGAGGAGACAAATAAGGTGACTGTGTATTCTAATCGATCTTTACTTATTGTACGCTTTTTTTTCTCTATTTCACACTTGCTTTGGAAATGTAAATGTTTGTGTCCAAGACCAATGAAGCACGGTTGAGGAATATACATAAAGGAGAAGAGGAGGTGGGGGGAGGTGTAAAGATAAAGGAGATATAGGCTAAAATAAAGGAGAAAGGAAAGGAGGATAAGTGGTG
>NC_072466.1:2848152-2865652 GCF_027596085.1 Anoplopoma fimbria
ATAATAACCAACAAATTGAATTTTTCCATGATTGTTATGGATGATGTGGGAGCTAAGAACCACCTAACGCAGAGAACATATAAACATATAAAACTACCAGTCGTTACTTCACAAGTACAACTGCTTTTAAATATCATATAAAGAGTTCCTGAGATGTCTGTTAATCATTTGACAGTACAATTACAGTAAAATACTGGCTACTAGGTGCATTCATTTCACAGCATGTCAGTGTGACATTTTTACAGTAAATTATAGTAAAATGACGGCTGTGTACTGTGACTTGACAGTCAGTTTTTGCATCAAATTACTGAAATACAGTAGTATGTTAATGTCGCTTTACATCATTAAACTGTGATTTTACAGTAAAATACCCATCAGAATATAATAGCCGTAGGCTGTTCCCACAATGCCTTAAGAAGTTCAAAAACTAAAAAGAAACTATTGTGAAATATCAAAGCCTGTGAAGTGTTATTTATCTGGAAATATTAAGTTGCATCTACAATACAGTCAAATCTTGAGAAATTCTGCAAATTAATTTACAGTGCACAGTTAAGTACTGGTGCATTTATTTTGAACTTCAATCAAACACACAGTGTCTAGTTAGAATGTCCTGTTCTTAAAGGTTCATTCACACCTTACAGCCAATCAGAATCCAGTATCCTCTGTGTCCATGGCTCAAGGCTGTTTTGAGGACTTTATATGCATTCGCTATTTGTTCTCTCCCATCAGAGTTGTTTCCCCACATATATCAAGGTTATCTTTATTGTCCCACGAGAGGAAATTTGCTTTGCAGCCAGAGTTCCCATAAAAAAACAGAATACAAAAAGACAGCATCAGCGACACATCAACACAATAAATCACAGAGCTCGAGCAGGGAAAATAGAAATTCAGACGCAGTACAAGACTGCAAATGTGCAAGTGTGCAAAGGAAGTGTAGCAGCCGGAGTTTTATATGCTATTAAGCATATTAATAGCTGTGGGGGTGAAGGCGACATGGCATCTTCTGTAAAAACATAGTTTTTCATTCACCCGTCAGTATTGAGATTTTGGGTTATTTTTCCATCACATGTTGTCTTTCAGTTTAGAGGAAAGAAAATATCCAAAATACCCATTTAGGTGTTTATTTTACTTCTTTGTTTATTTGCATCTGTAGATTTATCCTAAATTCACCAAAGGTTACCATAAGACAATGCCTCATTTGCATATTTGAACATAACATTTCCAAAAACTTGTAATACAATTTTGTTTTAGCATAGTTTGAATAATCAGCTGGGGAAGTTTCATGTTGATATCTATTAGTTATTTTTTTTTACCCTATTCACCTGTAGTGTCTTCAACATGTATGTAATTTAACAAAAAATAGTCTGATCCAGAAATCTCCACTTCAGTAGCTCTTACATACACCAAACTTCACAGTTTCATTCCTCTCTATATTCTGAAGGTTTTTACATAAGGGTTTGTTTATGTATCATTCACAGCCTGATTTATACAACATTTAGTACTAAAAACATAGCCATATTTGGGTTTTTTTATAGCTGTTGACAGTATTTTCTGATTTTTGGAGTGATAACAAGAGAGATCCAAAATTCTTGTTCCATTTCAACAAAATGAGACAGTATTTGAACCTGGCTTTATCCAATGTTCAGATTCATTTTTTGTAAATGAATGCCGACAAGCACAAATTTTAAAAGATAATGCACCATTTGCATATTTAAACATAACATTTCAGAAAACTCGTAACACAAAATAACTGTCTTATGTAAGTAACTCAACTGGGAAAATGTCATGGTGATATTTATTAGTTGGTGTGTCTTCCCTTTAGTTCCCAAAACGTTCATGAGCCCATCACGTTGTCAAGCTGTCATGTTAATTTGCGTATAGCATTCAATGGTACTCTATATTTAAGAGCATGGAGGCTGCTCCAAACGGATTATACAGAAAAATGATAAGCATAGCCATGACACACGTCTGCATTAAAAACTAAAATGAGGAACATCCATATTTAGTGTGATTGAGGCATTAACTCCCTCACCGGTTGTCAGTTATGCATTTTTCGCTGCTTTTACAAGTTCCTTTTTCTGGCAGTTTTCTGGCCAAATAAGAAGTCACATTTTCAGGTCGTGGTGTTGCTTTTGAATTTATGGAAGCCATTTTCTCCTCAGTAACATTTCCTTTGTGACAGTCGGCGTCTCTTTCTGCCTCTCTGGGCTCCATTTCGTCTGCAGCTCCTGTCACTTCAATTCACTTCAGGTCATTTCAGTTCTCCAGCTCCATGTGAAGCCAAAGATGGATGAATCCATTTCACTTCACTGTCTGTCTGTCTGTCTGTCTGTCTGTCTGTCTGTCTGTCTGTCTGTCTGTCTGTCTGTCTGTCTGTCTGTCTGTCTGTCTGTCTGTCTGTCTGTGTCTGTCTGTCTGTCTGTCTGTCTGTCTGTCTGTCTGTCTGTCTGTCTGTGTCTGTCTGTGTCTGTCTGTCTGTCTGTCTGTCTGTCTGTCTGTCTGTCTGTGTCTGTCTGTCTGTCTGTCTGTCTGTCTGTCTGTCTGTCTGTCTGTCTGTCTGTCTGTCTGTCTGTCTGTCTGTCTGTCTGTCTGTCTGTCTGTCTGTCTGTCTGTCTGTCTGTCTGTCTGTCTGTCTGTCTGTCTGTGTCTGTCTGTCTGTCTGTCTGTCTGTCTGCCTGTCTGTCTGTCTGTCTGTCTGTCTGTCTGTCTGTGTTTACATATGGAAATGTTTAGGCAAAGGGATGAAAAAGTCCAACCCTGAAACAATTTATTATACACACAAACATACGCTGCAATGCTTTTATACACACACACACACATTCAGAATACTGCTGACAAAGGTATGAAAAGACAAACAAATACAGAAGCAGTGTTGTTAATTAAACATTCAAACACATACACACATACATACACAATCATATTTAAAATGCTAATGTAATTTCTCACGCAGATATATAAACAAACACATACCTTCTCTCTTGTTGTTGCGAAGACATTTGACTTTGGGCAGTTTGGTGAGAAGCTGGCAGTCACTTTCTGCAACAACAAAAAAAGAATAAATTATTCTATTGAACAGAATAATAAAGATTATAGAATATTGTGTGCCGAGTTATATATCTGGATCATTTCTTGACTCTGGAGAGAAATTAGCAGCAGCAGGACGGCAATTCAAAGCTTTTTACTTTGACAATTCAGACACTTGCTGTTCAGCCCACTACGTGCTCCCTGCAGATTTTTTAGAGCTGAATTAATAAATTATTTCAAGTATAAATGACTGTGACACACAAAAACACTGGTGGAAAAGTATCAAAATGGTAAGAAGAAAAATAATAAAAGGGAAGAAAAAACTACTGCTGGGTATATAAGTAATTTACTGAAGTGAAATTAATATTTAATACACGTTTTGTAACAATAATGGCTTTTGAAAATATTGCCTGTTCTTACAACATCAAAATGAGATTCAATTCAGTTTCATTATTTATGAAAACTTCAATCATTAAGTCCAAAATAGTGAAGTAATAATAAGAAAACCAGAGAGTTCTTGAAACAGCTAAAAAGTAAAGTTACAAGTGATGAATAATTCCATGGATTTTTTATTTATGATTGTTTTCTCTATTATATCACTATTTGACCATGTGAGAAGTTTTTCTTTAGATTGAATGTTGTGTCAGACAGTCCAATCGTCAGATAAGAGAAGCTGAAACCACAGAATATTTAAAATGATTTATTGTCAAAATAGTTGCTGAATACTTTTTGAATCGATAAATTGACAAATTGTTTCAGCCCCTCCTAAAATAAATATAATTTGGCAATTAAAAATGCTAGAAAACGACCTTGTTATATCATCATGTAGGCGTATTATTTTATGGTTATGTGATGATTGTGTTTTCCTGAGGTTCTTTACAAACATGGAAACACAATGCATCAATTATCTACTAATCATTACTGAATTATTACCTCATTTAATTGTCATTCTGGCCAGATGGAGAAAAAAAATTGTGCAAATAGTTGAACTGTAAGTTCTTTAGGAGTATGACTCTACTTCTCTCTCTACTTTTGTGATATGAAAAGAACAATTTATTTGGTTCTCAAACTTTTTTGGCCCTGAATGACTGAAAACCTCCATCAGAGCCCTTCGACCCAGAAGGAACGCCTGGTAGCTCTCCTCTCCACTGAACTCCACCTTTCAAATAAGAAACTGGCAGCTCTTTGTGATAAAAGGCACAAAAAAGACTTTGACCCAGACAGAAATCTTTTCACCCATTATGACGATTAAGTCTTGAGAAATGTTTTTTTTTTTTTTTTTTTTTTTTTTTTTTTGACCCTCGATTCAAAAACTACAAATTTCAACCAAAGGTTCAGTCAGGACATCAAGGTTTTAACAATTGATTGTTACAATAGCATAGACTAAGAGGTGGACAAAGTCACTGTGACATCACTAATTGGTTTGTGGACTGACTTTTTGAAGTCTCAAGTTCTGCATATTGGCCGTCGCCATCTTGTTTTTTTGCAACCAGAGGTGGAGAGGGTGGGGCTCAGTACAACCGGACTCTGAATAAGACATTTTCTAGGCGACCAAATTGGTTAGAATTAACTTTCATGAAATGAAAACACACTGTGAAAAGGTTAAAGTTGTCAGACAAAAACACGGACAACTACCAGACCGTACAACGCCGCGGTAGCGACCTGTCAATCACAAGGTAGCCCCGCCCCTAAAGCATCCCCTGCTTTATGGTCTGTTTGACTCTAAATGGAGCATCATTTACTAAATGAACATCATGCTGTATTGAAGAAGACTTGAAACTAGAGATTGAGACCATAAACTCATGTTTACAATGTTTACTGAGGGAATAAATCAAGAGAGAAGTAGAGTCATTTTCTCATAGACTTCTATACAACCAGAGGAGTCGCCCCCTGGTGGACAGTAGAGAGAATGCATCTTTTAAGGCACTTTAGCATTGGCTTCACTCTTCAGAACCGGAGGAAACTGCTTGTCCCAAACAGAAATCTTTTCACCCATTATGGGGTTACATTTTTAATTAAACATGCAACTAGAAAACTAAACATCCCTCATAGCAACAGTATCAATAATAGTGGTGAACAAGTATTTCTGGTGGATACATTCTATAGCAGCAAAATATCAGTGTGGGAAAAAAAGGATTCGTGCTAGGTCAAAAATCCCGAAATACATCACTGCGAGAAATTAGGATTGTAGCCAAAGGCCGGATATAAACGTTATTAAATGACACTATGCTGTGTAGGGGAAATGAAGTCAACAGTTTTGCAGCTCAGCCTTCACACTCAGTTGCAATGTGTTTTAAGAACACGTTGAGTTTCATTAACACCGTTGATCCTGTTGTTGCTCATTTGCACATATTTGGTTGATATGCATGTGTCTTCAGTGATGATTTCATCTCTCCGCTGCTCCCTCATCTGAATTTTTTTATTTCTTCATAGTCTAAATTCGGAAAGATTTAACCTCCATCACTTGGATTTTCACCCCTGCACCATCTGTCCTGATTGGCTGTCAGGTCGACTCGGCAGGTGTCTTTGATGATGGGATGTTGGAGAGACTGTGGTGAACTGTCAGCAGGTACTGAGCCGCCGGTATCAGAGAGCACGTTCAGCAGAGTTGGAGTTTTCCTCACTGGAATAATTGGTGTTGATGTTTTCTCCTAACTGCTGCGATGGAAGTTTTCATGTTTCTTTTTGTTTCTAACTGATGTCTCACAAACTACACTGAAATGTCTGAAAATATCTTGGAGCCCTTTGTGTGCTTCGTTTTTTAACGTTTCTTGTACTGATGTTATTGTAAAAGCACTTTACAGTTACTGTTAAAATAGGTATTAATACATTTTCACTTACTCAATATGTTTTCCTGAATTTGTGATCACAAAAAGCTGTTGTTCACGTCAAATTTAGATTTTTCAAAATAAACTTATAATAAATAATAAAAGGAGGACGAAGAAAAACAAGAAAACCTCAAAGACAGATGAATAAACTGTGCTGTTGAACACAGTTCCAGAAACAAATCAAAACTTATTATCAGGTTTTTGGTTCAGCCTGGTTTCCACTTGGCTTCACTGTACTTTCGATATACACACTAGTCACTGAGTTTTCTGTTGCACGGTTGTGTTTTTTCTTATCACTGCTGTGCTCCCTGGCCATAAAAAGCAAAGTGCAGACTTATTGTTTCTGATCGTATCGAGGTCAGCTCAGCAGATATGGAGGAGAACTTATTTTGTAGCGGGAAAGAAAAATAGAAACTATCCTTGTGTTTGATCCTGTTGTAAAAAGCTTCAACTGTCTACGTATAAAAACACTTTACTGGATTGTCCCTCAGTGCATTTACTCAAATTCAGTTTATATGAACTTGTAATTTACTTCAGTAGCCCCATTTTTCCCCTACTTGTTATGGCATAGCTCCTTTAACAATGGACACAAACCCACCAACATCTGGCTTTTGTCTTCAGTGGAAAATGTTACAAATTACATGAAAGTTTGTTCTCCATATTGGATCTGTAAACAATAAGATAAACAAAGAATATCTAAGGAATCAAAAGACTTGTTAGTTTCCATTGTTTTAAGTTCAATCCTAATGATTTTCTGGGATCTTTTGGTCCATTTCATCTGGACTTTGTGTCTCTCTGGACACAGCTGCAGGCGAGTGTTCATACGCAGCTCTCTGACCCAGAACGGAGGTCTGCTTTCATCGTCATTGTAATCCTCTAACGGTGGACCCAGCTGCTGCTCTGACCGGCTATGTAGGTCTCATCTTTGTTGTCTCTGACCTGGAAGAAACCTGGATTGTGTGTGTGTGTGTGTGTGTGTGTGTGTGTGTGTGTGTGTGTGTGTGTGTGTGTGTGTGTGTGTGTGTGTGTGTGTGTGTGTGTGTGTGTGTGTGTGTGTGCGTGTGCGTGTGCATGTGTCTCACCGTCGTCACTGAAGTCGTCCACCAGAATGATCTCATGGATGAGATGAACTGGGGTCCTGTTCAAAACACTGGAGAGACAAAAAGAAATAAATCAGTCTCAAATGTGCATAAACACAAAAAAAACAGTCGAAAAAAAAGGCATGTGTAATATACGTTAAAAGTAAATGCCAACATACAAACACACACACACACACACACACACACACACACACACACACACACACACACACACACACACACACACACACACACACACACACACACACCACACACACACACACACACCAGGTGCTCATGCATTCATTATGTATGCTCTGCACGCCATATAAACCAACATATTGAAAATGTCAGCCGTGTTATGAAAATGTATGACGTGTCGCCTCTAAGAAACTATTTCATTAAAGAGGAAGATTGAAACATAAAAAATTCATAACTTTTTCACTGGAAGAAAATAAGAAAACGTGTTTTGTTCTGGGTGTTCTGCTCCATTTTATTTAATTATTTCTGCTATTCAATAACCTCTGTGTTCATCATCCCTCTCGGGGGTAAGGCTGAGGAGGAGGGAGGGAGGGAGGGAAGGATGGAGGGAGGGAGGAAGGAAGGAGAGGAGAAAATAAAGGAAAAGAAGGGAGCAGACAAGGGGCGACAGGATGAAGAAAGAGGAGGAATAAGCGTTTGAGGAAAGAGAGACAGACGACAAGAGGGAAATGTGGAAGGAAATAGGAAGAGAAAAGAAGGGAGGAAACAGCAAGGAAGGAGGAGTAAAGCAGAGTGGAATAAATGACAAAGGATGAGAAGGAAAATGTGGAGGGAATGGAGGAGGCAGGAGAGGTGGAGAGGAAACGAGGAAATGGAGACAGAATGAAGGGAAGGGAAGAAGAAAAGGAAGGATGACAGGGATAGTTGTGGCTAATAAAAGAGGAAAGGAAATGATGGAGGAGAGAAGGAGGAAAATGTGGCATTATTTATTGGTGGGTGTGCGTGTTTTGTGTATGAATTCTATAAGATTTGTCTTTTCGTTCTCTTGGGTTAAAGCTTTCTCATTTACAGTTCTTACACTTTTTCTGGCTTTTCTTTTGCTCAATGAGTAATGTCTCCATCAAATCAACTAATGTAAGAAATGAAATCTAAAAAAACTAAAGCTGTGAACGAAGGTGCAATGGATCAAAGAACAAAGTGGCAAGAAAGAAGGGGAGAAAAAAGAAGGAGCTAAGGAGCAAAGGAAGCATGAACCGAGGGGATGACGGAAGAACGGCGGTTGATTGAGACAGATCAAGGGAAGAAAGTGTTTACGGAGAGCGACGGAGGCAATTCAGGAGAGGTGAGAGTGAAGAAGGGATGAAGGGAAGGAGGGAGGGAGGGAGGGAAGGAGTTGAAGCTCATAATGTAGGAGGTGGAGGAGGTGTGGAGCAACACCATGAGTCTCTGAGGCACCAGACCCCATCAGGAGGAGCGATGGATGCAGGGTGGGATGGAGGGGAGGTGGAGCGAGATGAAAGAGTGAGGGATGAAAAAAGGATAGAGGGAGAGAGAAAGAGAAGGAGGGAGATGGCAGGCTGGTAACAGAGACAAATAACCCCGATAGCAACGCTCTCTCTCTCTCTCTCTCTCTCTCTCTGTGTCTGTGGAGTCGAGGGCCGATCAGGAGAGGTGGATGAATTGGAGTGATGGATGAAAAGGAGGGAGGAGAGGAGGAGGAGAAGGAAAGGTGGAGGGACTGATGAAGATGGAGAGATGAGGCGATACATTAGAAAGACAATAGTTTATTAATATTATTAGATCACAATATATACTCCACTGAATCCATCCATCTATCTATCTATCTATCTATCTATCTATCTATCTATCTATCTATCTATCTATCTATCTATCTATCTATCTATCTATCTATCTATCTATCTATCTATCTATCTATCTATCTATCTATCTATCTATCTATCTATCTATCTATCTATCTATCTATCTATCTATCTATCATCTATCTATCTATCCATCCATCTTTCTATCTTTCTATCTTTCTAAATTTGTGTTGGAAATCTGAAATTAAGATTGAGAACCAAGTTGTCTTTCAAGAGTTTACATTTGCAAATTTAAAAAAAAAAGAGCGCTTTATTAAAGCTACATGTTGCTTTTAAAAGATAAAGGTGTCATCAGCTAATAGACAGAAAGGTATGAAAGGAATTCAAAGGACTACAGATGGACTACAGATGGACTACAGATGAAAAAAAAGCCTTTTGGCGAACTCTGGCACATTTACAGGAATGTTTTATTAATGTGCACTGTCCCTGCCAAATAAACCAATAAAATAAAATTCATTAAAATGTAATAAAATGAAATGTAATAAAATAAAATAAAATGTAATAAATGCAATTTTAGAATGAATGAATGAATGAACAATAAAATGTAATAAAATGTAATAAAATGTAATAAAATGTAATAAAATAAAATGTAATAAAATTAAATAAAATAAAAAATTTAAATAAAATAAATAAAATTTAATATAATTTAATAAAATAAAATAAAATAACATTTAATAACATTTAATAAAATATAATAAAATAAAATAAAGAGACAGACAGTTTGGAAAGGAAGTGAAAGGTAAAGAGGAGGTCAGAAAAACAACTCTAGTTATATAGATATCCTGCAGTTAGCAGACTGGTGTCAAGGTGTATCGGGTAACACAGAGAAAAACAAATATCAAAAACAATGAACACTTCTCTCAAACTTTATATCTAACGTATCGGTTCGTCTGTCCGTCCTTCAATCTGTCTGTGTTACAGTGAGACAGACTGATGTGGATGGATGGACACAATCTCTTTTCATTCTTTTTCTTTTTCACTCTCCACCTCCTCTCCTCCCTTTCACCTCCTTCCCTCCTCCCTCTTTCTCTCAACACACACACACACCACACACACACACACACACACACACACACACACACACACACACACACACACACACACACACACACACACACACACACAGAGGGGCTCCCATTCTCTGGTTCACAGGCCACTAGCTATGAGGCTTAACCTCCCCTCAGGCGTGCTGAGGGAGAAGCTATCTGCAGCTCACAGAAAATATTATCACCGCTGACAATACCGCAGTCGGCTGCCACAGAATAGCAGCTCTGTATCTGCGCCGCTCATTTCCAACACTCATATATCAATTTTAAGTGTGGGGGGGGAGGAAAAAAAAAGTTCATTACCTACAGCTGCCGTTTGGAGAGTGCTTTCATCCAAGGCGCCAGAGAGCGAGCATTTTTAAGAGTCGTATGTGTGTGTGTGTGTGTGTGTGTGTGTGTGGCCCCCTGTGGGAATTTAAGAAAGGTGAATCTAAATGGGGTGCTGCTGTATGATTGCCACGGTGGGAGGGTTCAATTCCCACAGGAGCCACCCATGCTCAAGGGTGTCTACTCACAGTAGAGTGGATAAAGATGAGGTAAAAGATAATGCCAAAATGCATTGTTGTTAAAAATGACCAGAACCCGACCGGGTCGTCCTCAGCTCTTTTAGCAACATGCAGGATTTCTCCCCAATTAATGACCGACGTGCTCGATGGATTTTGTGTCTTGTCATTTTGGCTAACGCAGGCGACCTGTCCATCGTGCACTTGCGCCTCTTGCCAAGTTGCATGCTGGGACAGGATCCAACCCCCCCATCACGAAACACGGTAAGCAGTTTAGAGAGCGGGCAGATGGATGGAGAGTCAATTAGCTGGCTATAATACTGAAGCATTAGGGCCGGCTGAATGTGGAACAGGGGCGGACTGAACTGGAGTAGCAGAGCTTAGAACTCGCAGACGTTCAGACAAGAGTTCAAACTGTTAGGTCTGCATTTGATTTTGAGTGAGTGATTACTTTATGGAAAAGAGATCAGATGTGTTTACTGGAGCGATTTTACACATAAAAACTATATAAATACTGAAATCATTCTTGGTAATGTATGCACAGTAAACAAAGATATTTTTGAAATCTATTGATGCCATGTTGCTTTTTTATGTTGGATTTCTACAACCGATGATGCAATTTATCCACAGCCTAGCGTCGGTCCAGTCCGGAGTTCTCGTCTGAGCTCTGGTGGATTTGAACTGCTGATTTGAATGTTTATGATAAAGTGGATTTGGACAGAACTTTATTAGAGGTGATATTAACATTTGTATGGAAAATAAGCAACCCAACGGTGAGAGTTATACCTGATCACAGGTGTTTCCTGCTAGTTTTTCAGTTTTACTGGGCTATTTCTGGAAATATTATTACTTTTTTCCAAATTAATTGCGACTATATTCTTGTTTTAATACAGCTTTATTCTCGACTTCTGAGAGATAACATATATGCAGGATATGTTTTGATTGTGCAGAGAGTTTTGAACATGTGCCACGTGTACAGCATACAGATATCTCTGGTCCTCAGAGGAGGAAACCTAATGGCTTTGACGGTCCCTTGACTTCTCAAGTTTTCACTTATCTATTGAAATTCATGTTCCCCTCAGGAGGAATTGTTCGATTTTGGTGATCAATCGACTTTTTTGTCCAGTACTTTGCTGTATGACAAAATACTAGTGATTCAAAACTAACGCCATTAACTGATGCCAATTTAAATTAGGTAAAGATCTGAGTTTGACCATGCCCATGCCATGTGACAAATGGCATGGTCAAACTTCTAAAGATGTAGCTGTTGTGAAGATAAACAGAATAGCAAACAGATCCGGTAGCAGTAGCACCCTTAGTATCCATTAGTCTGTGTTTCATGTTAACAGCTGCTATGCCTCAATTGCTTGCTGACTATGAATAAAGCCTCTGTAAACGGTTTGTTCAGGCTCGGTGAACATCTACTCAGACGACACTTCACTGAGACAAAAAAAATAAAAAATCTTCTGGCTCAAGTTGTTAAACCATTTATTCCACCTTTGTTTGTGTTCGCCGGTCCTCCTCGGAGGCGGCAGAACGCGTGGCGACACCAAACAAACCTCTATTACAGGTTTCAGATTGTCTTGCCACTCTGCTGCCCAGGATTTATGGATTTATTTACACCTGACAAGTGATGCTTTCAACTGTTGTGAGCCATATATCTTCTGCTCTGTTGGCTACTGGAAAAAACACACACATTGCTGCTCTCGCCTTCACGCGTTGGTGGTATTATGTTTTCACTTCGATTGTAAATCAGCAGAATTGTTTTTCACTAACTCCATTCTCTTCAGGTGAGGAGTCAGATTAGTTTCTTCTAGTTGACGCTGTATTAGTTTTTGCTCAGGGCACACATCTGACCCTCTGAAGCTTTCTCCCGCTCCATATTTCTCCGTTTGTACCTCAGCCCACCTCTTTTCTCCCTCCCTCTCTCTGCCTGATTGGTTAGCTGACAGCCAGTTCTTCCATCCCTTCCATTGCTGAAGTAATTCATCACTCTTTTCTCTCCACCTCTCTTTCCATTCATCCGCATCCCGCCATTTTTTCCCAACCAATTTCTCTATCAAGACCTCTGACAGCAATGAAAGGCTTTCTCAGCAAAATGTCCACTATCTGGAAAAATAGAAATCTCTCTTTATTCTTAAATCATACTCAGGATTATTGAAAATCAAGCCATTTTAAAAAATGTTAAGCAGTGAACATTATCCCTTAAAATGATACTATGCCTCTTTTTTCATTGATTGTTAAATCTTCCGTGCTCTGACAGAAAACCTTTCCCCAGCAGATCTGCAGAAACGGTTCTTGGAAAGAAATCCTGATTCAGCCACTCGATACGTCTAACCACCAGTGATGCATTGTGCAGTATGTCTGCAGCCAGTAAATACTGTCTCATCACTGCTGATCTACAGCGCTGCACATTCATCAGTCCCGGTCAGATTCCAGCCCAATCACAACCTATAAACCAGCCAATTCAATAAAGAAAAAGACCAAAACCATAAACGTGAAACAATTATATGCAAAGCACACAAAAGCATACATGGTTTCCAATCTGCATCAAATAACCAAATGCACAAGTTCTTATGTCAATGCTGATGATGCCAAGGTAAGAAAGGTCCTCCCTAAACTCTAATGATGATTGAATGCAGCTTGTATCAATCAAATATTGCTCAAATGAAATGAGTCAATAATACGAGTGGACACAAAGAAGTTTACTGAATTTTGTATCTGGGTTTTTGAGCATAAGAAGACTGCTTCTTTGGTAATATTGATTTCACAATATGTTCTAAACCCAGCCAGAAGTTGGCTATTTTTCCAGCCCAATTGAATCAAAAGTAGCCCAAAAAGGGCGGAAACAAGCCCAGTGTGGCTAAAACTGGTCCCAGTCTGAGGTCAACTGGAAAGTCTGTCCACATTAAATACAGTCTTGTTGCTGCTAATCTACAATGATCTATATCTGTATTCACTAATTGCTGTCTGATGATGTGTATTTAGTGGATGCTGCATGTTTGAACTCATCAGTGATAATCTACCGCCTCGAACGAGCATTGAATAAAGAGTCACTGATGATCTGTAGAGATACAGTACCAGTCAAAAGTGTGGACACACCTTCTCATTCAACTACTCTGAAGAATCTAAAATATAAAACATATTCTGGTTTGTTGAGCATTTGTTTGTTTACCACATAATTCCATATGTGTTCCTTCATAGTTTGGATGTCTTCAATATTAATCTACAATGTAGAAAAAATAAAGAAAGAAAGAAAGAAAAACCATTGAATGAGAAGGTGTGTCCAAACTTCTGACTGGTACTGTACATATCAGCACACCGTAAACACAGTTACACTTTGTCTCATCACAGATGAAAGTTGATGCCAAATGGATGTATTTTGGTGAATGCTAGGGATCCGACAGCATGGGGGGGGATTTGAGCCCATTTGCCAAATTCTGAGAAGTTTAAATACATTTTTCAGCTACCCAATATGTTTCACCAATGGTGTGCAACAGAGGAGGAGCAGGGTACAATAGAGTGGCACTAAAATTCCATCTAAAACAGTGAAAGTTGGAAGCGAAGGCCATAAATCCCCCTAATGACCTCCTCCCAATAAATCCTGAGCGATCAGTTGAAGAGGAAGTCATCCGGACTCTTTACGGTGCGTTTTTTAGGACCACTGAATCGGAAAGTGCTGAGCTGGTGCTGATCTAGAGCTCTTTTTTTTTTTTTTTACCCACGATGCTCCTGTGGCTCCTTCCCCAATAATGGAACCTCTGCAGCTCAGGAGGCTGTTTTACATGCACACAAACAGAGAGCCAAAACAAACCTATTCAAACCAAATGTGTCATCAAAAGCTCCACATCTCTTTTTTCGCTCTCTCTCTCTCCCTCTCTCTCTCGCCCTCTTCACCTGCTTATCTCTCGCCCAGCGGAGACGGAGAAGATGAGATCAATTTTCGGATTCAGAGCTTGATTAAATATCGACAAAACCCGTCTCCCCCTCAGAAAACAACTCTTTGATCAGGAGATGAAGAGGTTTTCAAAGTGCCCATCTTTGTCTCCCAAATCAAACTTATTAGTTGCGGCCTGCGTATCTCGGAGCCCCCAAAGCACACAAAACTCCAAAATTACACTTTTTTATAATGTGATTGTAGGCAGAATGCTTTCAGTGTTTCCAGAGTCCCCGGAGCAAAGCAGGATTGCAGATAGTAAGAAAACGTATCTCGCTATTATCTGGCTATTCATTAGATTTCTTTCTATTTTAAATTAGATTGCAATTTTTTTTTGCTGTCTTTGACTGAATATCATTCAAAACCTCTTTGAAAAAGCAGATTGATATTTTTTGTAAAGCATTCAACCATAAAAGAGTCGAGGATTTTTCTCAGCTCAGCATACTTCACTTCACATTATTCAAAGTTTCACATTTGGGAGGCACTAACAGCCTTTTAATGTTAGTTGTTGTGCAGGTCAAATGCCTTGCTCGACGGTATACCAGTAGCATCTACGAGAACATTATCTATTCATTGAACTAATAATATTAAGTTTTAAAATGAAGAGATGAGAAAGTATCATGAAGTGACAGCTGTTTGTTTATTGGCAGGCAACATCTTAAATCAACAACAATACATCTAATGGTTCCTGTATATAGACAGAATTTGTCAGATTTTTGTTTGTGTCGCTCAGGACAAAAATAATGCCAATGGAAAGTCAACTAGGAGCTTTATTTGTGGTGGAGATATGAATGAAATGCATTCAATTGAATAAGCAACAGTCAGAGCAAGTGGTGAGGTTTTAAACTACCAAAAAGACGACTATTGGTGGTAGTGGCGTGGATGAGTCCAACAAACAGAACGTTTAACCACGACGCCATTGTTCGACACCACGTTGGGGTTTTATGGTTGTGGTTTATTTGCTTAGACCTAAAATTTGTGACAGTTTTCCTAAACCTAATTACTCCATTTTGTGCCTAAACCTAACTTTTGTTTTTGAAAATATGCAAGAAGACTTCTTTCGCTCTTTAAAAATGGTCCTTGCTCACAATTGCAGCACCATGAGATCATAACTTATAAATAAAAAAAATAGAGCTGAAAATTGCTCACTGTGCTGGATTATAAATCCCAAGAAGTTTTACTTTGTAGCGTTCTGAAAACCAGAGGTTGGCTGTAAAGTGGAAAATCAATCTGATAATCTGTTTTTCTTTGGCTCAGCAGGAATGTAAATGACACACAATTTGTAGTTAATGGGCCACCTCCACCGATCCAATGGGCCGAAACCTGCGAAATTGATCACGAGCACTAAGATAAGATAAGATAAGATAAGATAATCCTTTATTAGTCCCGCTGCAAAATCACACGATGATCCACTGAATGTCCTTAAGCGAAGCACTAACACTTCCAGATCAACTCTGACCTCTGACCCCTCTGTGGAATACTATTTTCTAGTAAAGAAGAAGAAACCACTTTGTTTCCATAGAGACCAAATTCCTCTCCAAAAGCTAGGACTCTAAGAACTCCTTTAAAAGCACTTATATTATCATGACATTCCCGTTCTCTGTGTTTGTTGTCAGCTGCCTTCATGTGAATCACTGACTCATGAAAAAAACTTTAAATGTCAAGTGATCTCTTGCAGCACTAATAACTTCTTTTTTGTATCATCCACTTTACACAAAGTACTTCAGTCTGCTGTGAAGACATCTGGTGGAGCACGACTCTGAGAGTGGACACTTTTCTGTGAACCTGCTGCTCCACTTAATTAAAACGGGAAAGAAGCAGCTTGGGAAAGTAAAATACCAAGTGAGAGTATGAAACGCCAAAAGCTGAAAGTTGATCCAATTATTTCAAAGGGTTTGACATTCACAACAGACATTTCTGCTTAAACAAAACTTTGTATGAACTAGTTTGTTAGTTGAAAGTAAACCTTTGCCTTCAGTCTTGCTGCTGAATTGTCCCAGAACTGCCACTCAAAGATCATTTCTCCCATATCTTGTTATAATAAAATACATGTATATAAAACTGGTCACATATAAAATGTTCAATTATTAGTCTTTACATTCATTTTAGTCCATGAAGATTTAATGTGTGTAAAGCTTTCTCCACTGTGTTATTTCAGCAAGATGAAAAGTCTTGTGATACCCACAACTTTAATAAATTCCACTTTGTTGTCGTATGCATTTGATAAGTGGACGAATATGGCATGTGACAGCATTTAACATTTAGACAATTTTATAAAAACAACCAGAAAATGTCTAAATTAAAATTTTATGGAAAATATTGTTACCTTAGACACTAACTTTATTATGATTTTACGTATTTTAACAAATTGTACAATATATGGACATAACCTTGATTATTTTTACGTTAATGACTTATCGTCAATACATGGACATGAACTCGATCAGTTTTATATTATCGATTTATCGTACAATATATTCACATGAGCTAGATCATTTTTGCTGATCCTGATATTGCCTGTTGTGTTTACATGCGTGTTTGTTTACAGAAAAATGTCGCCAACATGATGCAAGAATCAATAGCAGAGTTTTTTTCCTAACATTTAAAAAATCTTGGGCATTGTGCACTTTTGTTACCAGAGCCCATTTTTTTGGTTTCTTTATGTGGTTTTATGGATGCTTGTATGTATCTATTTTGGATATTTTAATACTTTTTGCACGTTCCAATTCCAATGTCTGACTATTCTGTGGAATTTAAACTTAATTTCTCTTTAAACAGGCGTGATTTTATCATAACATCTGTGAAATAAAATGACTTTAAATTATATAGTTTATTGCAATTATTTCTGGGAGGATAAATCGTCCAATAAAAGCAGTTAATGTGACAGATCTCTCGCTGTCATGATCTTTTAAATACAAGAGATGTTCTTCCTGAAAGGTTTCAATGTTCAATAACGCTGTTTGCTGCAGTAAAGAAGCTTCAGAGGATCCTGTGTATCCTGGAGCAAATGTAACAGACTCACACACTAAAAATAAAAGGGAGCTAAACTTCTTCCAGCTCCAAGTCACCACCGGCAAAGACACACACACACACAGACACACACACACACACACACACACACACACACACACACACACACACACACACACACACACACACACACACACACACACACACACACACACACACAGAGAGAGAGCCAGAGCCAAAGGGAGCAGAGG
>NC_072466.1:2873152-2880652 GCF_027596085.1 Anoplopoma fimbria
ACACACACACACACACACACACACACACACACACACACACACACACACACACACACACACACTGGGGAATAAAGAAGCAGGGGATTTCTCTTCTCCTGATTGAGAGAAAGAAAAGAAAAGAAAGAAGTGACGGCGAGGGGCAGTTTATAATACCTCATTTCTTCTCTTACTGGAAAATTCCATTAGGAAAATTTCCGAGTCAATGACTCCAATGAATGAATAGCTCAAATGAATAGTTCACAGGATTCAACAATTTTAATTGAAGCAGGTTAAATCCCCAAAAGCAGAGGGGGAGTGGATGTACTCTGCAGAAGAAAGGCTGACCAGGTTGCGGCATCTAATTCGCCGTTTTTCAAGATTTCAATTTATTCAATTTCTATTTTAACAAAGCAACAATAATGATTTCTCTCAAACGCACACACAGACCCATGTTAACACGTTAAAGTGAGATTAAACTCATGTTGCATTGCACCTCAGAAGATTAAAAATCCTGGATTAACACAGTAAACTAATGACTTAATCCCCATACTGTGCATTCGACCGAAACTATGTAACCTTCACAAAATGAAATAACAAAACAGTACCTTACTTAGCACGAGCCTCCATAGATGGCGTGCGAGCTAAGAGCACAACCAAAGATTTTTATTAGCAATGGCCTGTCTGTTGCATTATTCTCCAAGCAAGCAAAGAAAATGCACAAAACAAGTGTAACCAGCAAAACACCGTAAACCAACTTCCACAATGTAGATAAGGGATTGTAATTTACTGCAAACTCATAGCTCAAATGCATGGACTACTACATTCTCTTTGTAAAGTATTTACTCAAATGAAGATTTTTAAAGACCTTCGGTTTCTAAAGCATCTAAAAACAAATTGGCCCTCTGATTAAAATCTTCAGACATGTTAATAGCGCCTTTTTCAGTTAACTAGTAGCGACAGTCACATCTGAAAAGCTCTGATTGCTCCACGATCACTGCGCTTAACTGTCACTTGACTGCTGTTTAAAAAAATGGTACACAGTCTCACTTCAACTTCACACAGAATTTCAATTAAATCAATTAACGGAGGAGCGATGAACTACGTTTACTTTAACCAAACCACCATGATAACAGTTTGAGCTCAGAAGACGGGTATGAGCTTTACTTTACTTTACGGACACATGCTTGTTGTTTATGTATGAAGACTTGCTGATTAACAGGCTCCTGCTAACAAACAAACCTTCTAAGAGATAATATTAGTGTGAAGTATTCTATAAATATGTGATATACCCAGTGTGAGATAACTAGAAGAAAAAAACTGTGTTTCATTACAGCATATGCAGAACATCAATAACAAATGAGATGCATGGAAAATGAGGACAGGAAGAGAAATCTAAATATTACTGTACATATATTATATATTTCTCTTAATACTGAATGTGCTGCACTTCACTGAGACTACAGTAACTTTATGTCATGTGTTTGATGAGATATCAAAAACACTGCTGTCAGTTTAACATCCACCTCCTCTGTGTGAACATTTTCTTTAAAATCAATTACAATCATCACCTGATGGGTGTTTTTTGTAGCTGCTACGGGCTAAGTGGAAGTGTTTATTGCGTTTTTTCTTTCTTTTTTAATCTGAATCAAATGTTTTTGTAGTTGGTTGTATGATTAAAACTCTTCATATGAGGTTTTTCTGAAAGGTTAATGGTTCGAGTCCAGCCCAGGGCCCTTTTGCTGCTTCACATCACCTCTCTCTCTATCCTAACCCGCCCTGTCTCGCTCTCTCACTGTCAAAACAAAGCACAAATGCCAAAAAAGGAGATCTAATTTTGGAATAGTGCTTCGTTATTATCATCACTCTGCAAAACTGTCCCGCTGCATTGTCTCAACAGTTAAATATTTCTTCAGATGTGAGCTAAATTGGGCCAAGTTAAGACTCGGATCTGATCCATTTAAAGGGATTTAACTTTCTGACACGCTCCGTTTTTGTTTTCTGTCAGAGTGCCACTTATTTATGTTTTTGTTTTTCAAATAATAACGTACATAATGATAAAAAAAAGAATAGATAAATGCTACAAAAGTTGTTCTGCGTCAATCATGAGCTTTCTTTTGAAACTTTTTTCTTTTGTTTTGAAAGTACGCCATAAAGCGACTAAATTTAGTGGAGGATGGGGGCGAGATTGTCACACGTACTTGGTATCCTGGCGAGGAGTAGCGAGGGAGAGCATCTTCCAAACTAACTCCAACACCCACCGTTGATTAATAAAAAAGGAGAACGCTGACACCCATGAGGGCTGGTTGAGGCTTTTTATAACAATCTAACCTGAGAAACACGGCGACAACGCTAAAAACAGATAAAAGAGAAGTCAGGCGATGGCTTCGGAGACGAGGAAGTATTGAGGACTAGCTGTTATTAGTGCAGTTTAGAAAGGGGGGGGTGTCACAGAGGAACAAAGGCAGAGATTTTCACATAGAAGATAGGATTTTTTAAATTATTTTTTTATTCTAACAACTCGCGGGGTTCCTCTGGTTCCTTGTTAGCGCCGCTCAGATCCCCCTGCGGAGCGGAGAGCCTCGTGTTTTCCAGAGTTTTCTGACTGTTTAAAAAACATGAGGCTGGGACTGCTGGGAGAGATGCTTCACCCCGCTGCTGCTTATATATTCATGCTTTACAGTTCCACTACTCCGACTGCCTCTGACTGTGTGTGTGTGTGTGTGTGTGTGTGTGTGTGTGTGTGTGTGTGTGTGTGTGTGTGTGTGTGTGTGTGTGTGTGAAGCATCTGTTTTTATGCATAACACTTGTGTGGATGCATTTTGCACATGTTCTATGTGTGTTTTAATGGATGTAGATTTAGTGAATGTAAATATGTGCAGGGGTGTAATAAAAGTCGTTTTCATGTTAGCGTCATAGATTGACCCTTTGTATCACATAATATGTGACCTGCACTATCCGTTACGCATCATGGATTTCCTGCCATTTAATTGGTTGAAGATACTCGGGCATTAAAGCGGTCTCTCTGTGATCTCTTACTTTCTCTTCCACCTCTAGTGGGATCTAGTTATCCGTCGTTCTTCTTCTCACCGTCTTCACATTGTTATGTAAGAAGCCCTCTTTGAAGAAACTTTGCAGACAGGCAGCACACACACACACACACACACACACACACATGAGTGGGTTTCTGTGTCGGGGAGGAAATCCCAGGAGGACGTTCTTCACTGGGATTTTGGGAATGCAGATGCAACTGGTACGAAGCAGAGCCAGCTGCTGCATCAAAGGAAAAACCTGTTATACTAATATGTAATATGTATTTGTGTAGACGCTTTTAAAGTAAGAAGTATTACATAAATATTCAACAACATGCAACTGTTTTGGTACTTGCTGTAGTGCTTCAATTTCCCTGCAGAGTAGATAACATTTATCTTATATAGGTTATGTTACTGCGACAACAAAAGTACTACTAGTTCAACTACTTTAACTTCTGTTTGTAGAAGTATAGTACTATATCTTCTTGGACTGATAGCCGTTACTTACTACTGTAAAACTACGTAGTACTGCTAGGAGTACAACGACTGACTCTAAAGGAACCAGTGCTGAAGTAACTTCAATTACTTCTATGTCTAGTAGTATTTAGTATTTGGGATTTGGAAATGTGGCACATCTAGTTGTATTACCCATAATACTGTACTTATGAACACCACTGCTATCACTATCATTATGAATACTACAACTGTTAGCATAAACACTATGACCACCTCTTGTACTATTACTACAACCAGGACATTACTTTGTCTTCTGTCACTACAATTACAGCTATTGTCCTCTTGAAGAATCAGCGTGATTTAGTGACATCTAGTGGTAAAGTTGCAGATTGCGACCAACTGATTTCCCCTCCATTCACTCCTCCCTTTCTAAAGTGTCGGAGAACCTCGGTGGCATTATGGTAACAACAAACAGTAGACTGTATATAGGAAGTGGACGTAGTCATGGTGATGTAACCCAATGGTTGGTGGACTGACGTTTTTAGAGTTCGCCGTTTTGGCCGGCACCATCTTGGCTTTTTTGCAACCAGTGAACGTAAGTGACCATATTTGGAATGGGGAGGAGTGACGTAAAGCAAATTGTACGGCTTTGGTAGAGACATGTCAATCACAGTAAGCCCCGCCCCTAAAGCATCCCCTGCTTTATGGTCTGTTTGACTCTAAATGGAGCATCATTTACTAAATGAACATCATGCTGTATTGAAGAAGACTTGAAACTAGAGATTGAGACCATAAACTCATGTTTACAATGTTTACTGAGGGAATAAATCAAGAGAGAAGTAGAGTCATTTTCTCATAGACTTCTATACAACCAGAGGAGTCGCCCCCTGGTGGACAGCAGAGAGAATGCAAGTAGAAGACATGACTGCGATGATGCAGAAGACTCTTTCTAGAGACAGTTTTTGGTTTGTCCTTTCTGGGCTACCTTAGAAACATGGCAGAAACAGTGAAGAGGACCTGTTCCCTATCTTAACTTTGTCTACTGTTACTGATTCCCTTCCGGCCTCGCCTAAATTTTCCGTCTTGCTCTCCTCTACTAAAATGACATCTGGTTCGCTGTCTGCCTGATTTCATGTGAATGCAGCACACAACTACAACTACTACTTCTACTTAAGTTACTATATCCCAATTATGCTTCTACTGCTACTGCGTGCACCCTCTGCAACCCTACTTCAATGTTCCAATATTCCTGCTAATGGTTTCTATATTCATGACAGGACAACAAACACATGTTATTGCTCATGTTCAGAGCTCATGTGCTTTAAGAAAGAACAGCAAAGAGAAAGAGAATAACAGTGACTAAACCAGCGAGTGCACACTAATACAAATACTAAACGGTACTAGCAATAATAATACCAGAATGTCCTCGTCACGCACCCACTCTGTCCTCCTCTCTCTCCTAATCCTTCCTTCCCTCTCTCCATCCCTTTGTCTCCTTCTGTCTCTTTTCATCCTGTCATGTCAGAGCAAAGAGAAGCCAGGATCTAAACTCAGACAAGGCTTTGAACAATAAAGCAGATGAAAGATCTGTCACTGAGAACGACGGAGAGAGAGAGAGAGAGAGAGAGAGAGAGAGAGAGAGAGAGCTCTATTTCACACCCTTGCCTCTATTTCTGTCTCTCTATCAGCTGAATGGACTTCAGAGAGAGTTGGAGGTAGAGTGAGGATGACAGCAACGGGAGATGAGGAAATGAAAGGGAAAAAAGAGGAAGAGGAGGAGAGTAACAAACCAAACCATAGAAAGTGTAGCGATGGAATGCCAGACGAGAAGAGACACAAAAATGAATAGAAATGAAAGAGAAGCTATTTTTAAGATATCATTTTGGTATCACAGCTTTTAATTATCTCCGCAGGACTCTCTCTCTGTCTCTCATCCCTCCACAGGATATGGATGATTGCAGGATGTTTGGTTTGTTTGTCATGTCAATGCTTTGTTTGAATAAAATACACCATTTATGGAATAGTAACAGGTGCATAAATCTATTTGTTGTCCTCCAATGTCAATATGTCAATGTTATTATCATAGTTTCAGTGTCATTTCAGTGAATAAACGTGTATTTTCAAAGGGGCCGGTCCATTATTATTATTATTGTTTTTATCGTAGTATATTTTAGCGTCAAAACGCTTCTTTCCCCAAGTACTTCTAAGAACATTCTCCCACGGAGGCCTGACGTAGGTTTCTGCATGATGATGCCGCTACATATATATATACATATACTGCATCCTGATCTAAGCTTCCAGGTTAATCAGACAGGAGAACCAGAACAGAAGCTTTAAGCAATGCACTTTGTGATCCGAATGCCAAGTTGGTGAAATTGCTGTTTTTGTCAATGGAGTCTAGTGGCTTTGAACACAGCGATATAAAGGCCTCCACGTCCGAAAAAGCTATTCGACGACAAGGTAACAGTGACAATACTGTCTTATTGTTTTTTTTATGTAGCTAAAATGTCCACAGGTGAATTATCTCGCATCATTTTTTGACGAGGAACATCGGACGTTACATCAGATGTTACATCAGATTAAATCACCAAACTTCATTAACAAAATCATTGTCAAAGTCATTTTACCTCACAGATTACTGGAGTATAAATACAACCTCACTTCAGAAAATCTGAACCAACCCTTTCAATATTTTCCAAACTTAGCACAGTTAACATTGACTGAGCTAGCTAACGCTTACATTATTCATAACCTTATTAATTAGCTTATATGGTGACCTATCCATCACTGCTTTTTGCTGAAGGCTGAGTGGGCGTTTTTATTTAAAAAACCTGGAAAAAGAACCCATATGGATTTTACCATTAAGGTTATGAATATTCTCAGTTGTCATTTAACTGGAAACAGTAAACTGACAGCTGTTAGGATGTTGCAAATCTCTAAACTGCTCTCATTAAACAACACTGCAATGTTGAGTTTCCTGTCTCACCAATGTATTCCTGGGTTGATAAAACAATAGAGTTCAGACTCCGGCCACAAGACTTCTCTGCGGTCTACACAATGTGAAAGGTGACAGTTTGATCATATATGTAGCACTTATTATATTCGTATTAGTCTGTTGCAATTATTGTTTTCGTAGTAATTTGCCTCTGCACTATACTTTTGCTCTGGTTTATGCTTTAAGATGCTTGTTTAAGAAAGGAGATGCACTTATGACTTCTGGTGACTAGTAGTTCTCTTGAATACCTATGTTGAATACACTTCCTGTAAGTCGCTTTGGATAAAAGCGTCTGCTAAATGACTGTAATGTAATGTAAATGTAATGTAATGTAATATCAGGATGCCGGGTGGAGCTTGGTGTGTAGCGGCAGCCCGCCATTGTTTTGTGCGGAGGAATTCATTTAAAAAAGTGCCAGAAACTGAATCTGGAGCAAAGAGATTCAGGGGACATTCAGATATTTAAAGATTTATTTTCTGCAGCGAGAGCCGGAAGAAAAACACTTTAAAGGCCCACCTGTTAAATGTGTGTTGTTTATTCCGCATATGGTAATGCTCACATGCCGCTACAGCAGGAGACTCAGAGTGTCACATCTGTCAGGGCGCTGCTTTGTGGTTCGACTTGTTAGTGCTGAGCTGAGCACATTTAGGAATAAACACGCATTAGCATTCAGTCATAGCGTGACTAAAGCTAAACTTAGTCCCCATTCCAGTGACAGGAAGCCCAGGTGCAACTCCTTACTTAGGCAGAAAGAAATGCAGCAAACCATGACGATATAAAGCTACATTATAGGGCTGCACAATTAACCCAATATTGATCTTGATCATGATTTGGGCTTTCCACATATAAATGAACATGATCGACAGCAATATTGATATTTAAAAAGTATGTTCCGCTCATTAAAAATGTATTTTTCTGAAGGCGTCATGCCTCAGTGCGTAAACTTTGCAGCAGCAGCAGCAGCCAGTGATGAAACTTAATAGAACAGAGAGCAAAACTCAAAATGCACTGTATTTTAAGAAGAAGAAACCTTATTTCTAG
>NC_072466.1:2893152-2933152 GCF_027596085.1 Anoplopoma fimbria
GGCACCTGTCAGAGCCCTCTGGGAGCTATATTGGTGTTTAGGAGCAGCCGTTATAGAGGCGTTTGGGCTAATTAAAACACACCTTTCTTGACAGGACCCCCCCCCCCCCACACACACCACACACACACACACACACATACACACATGCCAACACACACACACACACACATATACACATGCCAACACACACTCAAATCAGAAGAAGGTATCTGCCAACACACACTCAAATCAGAAGAAGGTATCTGTGAGGTGGAGAGTGTTAACGAAACACAAAAGGGAAAGACTGACACTGCTCACATAACAGTGTGTGTGTGTGTGTGTGTGTGTGTGTGTGTGTGTGTGTGTGTGTGTGTGTGTGTGTGTGTGTGTGTGTGTGTGTGTGTGTGTGTGTGTGTGTGTGTGTGTGTGTGTGTGTGTGTGTGTCTGTGTGTGTGAGACAGAGAGAGAAAGGTAAACCAAGAGAGACAGCAGTAGGTAGCTAAGGGCCACGCCAGGTGGTGGAAGTGCATGTTTTCTTAAATCACAACATGTTGATGTGTGTGTGTGTGTGTGTGTGTGTGTGTGTGTGTGTGTGTGTGTGTGTGTGTGTGTGTGTGTGTGTGTGTGTGTGTGTGTGTGTGAGCAGATGGTGTGTGATGACTGTATTGCTCCCAGCAGCACAGCTGTCCAAGGCAATGCAGCCTGGACAACACACCTCTTCATCAAGTTAAATAACAGCCAGACACACCGACACACAAATCAAACACACCTCAGCGTTAGAATAATCTTATTATGGGATTATGAGACTATGGGCCCCTCGGCAAGGGGATGCCAAAGGCCCCGTCCCAAAGGATACAGAGTTGATTAGATTATTTTTGTAGTCATTTGATGTCTCTTTCTGGTCATTGTCCTTATAGTTGCTTTTGTTACATTGTTGTCATTTTAACCATCTTTGTAGTTCTTAAGTCTTCCTTTGTTATCATTTTCAGTCTCTTTGTAGTTGTTTTGAGTCTCTTTGTAGCTGTTGTGTTTCTTTTTGTAGTGGTTTTGCATCTGTTGTTGGTCATTTTGTGTCTCTTTCTAGTTTTTTTTCCCTTTTTATAGTTGTTTTGAGTATATTTGTGTCTGTTTGTATCTGTTTTGCATGTCTAAGTAGTTGTTTTGTTTCTTTTTGTAGTGGTTTTGTTTCTTTTTGTAGTGGTTTTGTTTCTTTTTGTAGTGGTTTTGTTTCTTTTTGTAGTGGTTTTGTTTCTTTTTGTAGTGGTTTTGCATCTGTTGTTGGTCATTTTCTGTCTCTTTGTAGTTCATTTCCCCTTTTCATAGTTGTTGCGAGTATCTTTGTGTTTGTTTGAAGCTATTTTGAATTTCTTTGTAGTTGTTTTTGACTCTTTGTAGTTGTTTTTGACTCTTTGTAGTTGTTTTATGTTTCTTTGTGGTCATTTGGAGTGTCCTACTGGTTGATACGTGTTTCTTTGAGTGACATTTCATAGGTGAAAGACCCCTAAACCTTTGAGCCCAGTAGGCTCGTTCAATAATTAATCCATGGTTTCACCCCAAAAAACGAGGATAACTAAGTTATGCACATATACAATTTGTGAAAAGAGTTTGAATATATAAAAAATAAAAATATCACCAAACCCTTTAAAGGTCGAGGTGGAAAAAGACAGAATATAACAGATGATGGAAACACATTTTGGGAACGTTTTTTGAAGGTGGATCAGGACAAACCAAACCATTCAATAAAAAAACACAAACATCATCTCATATGTACATCAAGTATGAAGGGCTTATTTAATTATGTATTCATGTGACATCCTCTTGAATATATTCATATAAAGGTACGGCATCATGCACCGATTCATATTTGATTCTACCGACATTTTCAAAATTAGCTTAAAACCTTATAACGGAACACACACACACACTGACACACACACACACACACACACACACACACACACACACACACACACACACACACACACACACACACACACACACACACACACACACACACACACACACACACAGATATACATCAGACGTGTGGCTGGCAGTTAAACGGATGCAGCACCCGGCGGTGACTGAAGTCATCTGATGAAGTGAGAGGCGTACCGCGCTAAAACTATTTAGTGGGATTATTTACTTGCAGTGTGTGAATCTCTGAGAATCGCTGAACAGGCGTGGAGGGAGGAAAACGCTCGCTGACACGCTCAATAACACACATTAAACATCCGACACCGACACGTGAAAAATAAATACATCACAAGATATTAAACAATCCAACAGCCCTGCTGCAGAACAGAGGAGGAGGAGGAGGAGGAGGAGGAGGAGGAGGAGGAAGAGCCAGCTGGAACAACAACAGGGATTATGATAATAATACTAATATTAATAAGAGGGTGTATTAGTTCATTCGGTGCTGCCCACCTGCTCTCCTCTGACCACAGCTGGTGTGACTGAAGGAATAATTATATTTTCAATATCAACATTACTCCGGTGTTGTGTGGGAGGACGTTACGCTGCACCGTCCTGCCTTAAACAGCTGCTGAATCCAGGATCCGGGATCCAGAGGATGTCACAGAGTTCCTAACGTTCCAGACTGTCACCTGCAGCTCAAGAAGAAATGTAGAAAGTCTTCTGAAGAAATCAAACCGACTGGAATTTAAAGTTTGATGTCTTAGCATCCCATCCTGAATGAAAACTATTCAACACAATCTCTTAAAATCAGACGTCTTTCATCTCCTGTTGGGTCAATTTACCTCCATCTTCCCATGAAGTGATGTTTAGGCATCAAAACCCTTTAGTTACGTTAAGGAAAGAGCGTGGTTGAAGTTAACTTGACCGACTCACGTGACTTGGAAGTGACAAACGTACTCTAGTTTCACACAGGACTGGAATAGTGGCCTCCTGGGTGAAAGTCCTGTGTTTGTTTGACCCTCCCATCTATGGCTCTTTATTTTTACAATTGACCTCAGACAGACTGCCAGACGCCGCTCTGGGTCGGTACGTTCCAGGTAGTTTGTCCTCTGCTTTTCTATCAAAACCTTTTATTGAAATTTTGCAACAATATACACAAATTTGCATCGCTGCTGGTAGGAATAGTTTAGATGTAAAATATCTGTCACGCCCCCTATAGGTGATAAAAGGAAGAGCTATATGCTTAAAAACTATATGTGGAATTGGTAGTAACATTTATGAGTTGTACAAAAAGTATAAAAAAGGACCTTGAGCAAACAAAGAAGATACGATAGGCGATAAAGGACTCACCACATGAATGTTTAAAAACTGCTTCAAGTAAAATAAAGCATGTTTATACCAGATGCTCATCAGTGAAATACTCGTCTTCATATTTAAAGTTGTTCATATTTCCCCATCTTATATTCCAGTTCACTTCTCTGAGCTCTTCTTTTTGAAACTGTGCATTCAGCTTCTGCAGCGTTCTCTCATTAACACAACGAGTCTTTCTGCTCAGAGTTTAAACAACAATTGAAACAAACAGACATAAACTGATGCAATTAACGGAAGCAGACGAGAACAGAAGTGGAAACGGCGAATGTTGTTGAGATATTGCTCTAATGCACCTCCCGTCGTGAAAATTTAATTTCCATTTAAACATGAATGGAGTCAAAACTAATCTAATTTAATCTGCCCTCTCCTCTCATTTCAACCCGCCGTCTCCTCTCGTTGACACCGCCGCCTCCTCAGCTCCTCAGCTCCTCTCACATCCTCCTCTCCTCTCCTTTTATCTCCTCTCAACTCCTCACCTCGCTCCCCCGCTTTCATCTCCCTGCCCTATTCCTTCTCCTCTCCTCTCCCTATCTTTACCTCTAACTAGGGTTTATTAATGAAGCAGATATTTATGTGTAGAGTAAGAGAGGAAGGGAAGCGGAGATGTAATAAAACCAGAGAGATTGAGAAAAATGAGAGAGAGGTAGAGGATGAGACGGCGGGGTGAGAGAGGAAGGAAATGAGTGAGGCAGATAGAGAGAAAGAGGGAGAGGTGGCTGTTGGGTTTTTATAATTGGCTGTCTGTGACTCAGAGAGGGTGACTACATCTCTCGGCCTCCACACACACACACACACACCCCTCAAAGAGATCACATTTCCTCCCCTCGCCTCCCCCTAACATGACATGAAACCAGCTTCTGAAGCCTCAGGGCTCTGAACATTTAAATTATCTCCCATCTCCTCGACTCACTGTGGGCTAAAGATCACAGATTCAGCTTCTCAGCGGCAGCACACGCTGTCGTTTCTCTCTTGATTTGCCTAATTAGCGGCGCTAACGACTTCTCGGTACAATGTCCCCGTTCTAACCTTGTGTCTCAGCCCGTACGGCAATATTGTGAGTAGCTTATTGATGGAGAAAATCACCACCGATGGCTGTGTGGAGCCCATTTAACGTGTTTTACATGTGTGTATTTACTGTCAACTTTACTTCAACTACTGTGAGAAGTTTAGTGTAATTAAGGCAAATTTTTACTTCACGATTATCGTTTACAACGACGATATTATTATGACAATATCAACAGAAAATTTGAAAGACAATAAATCATAACGCTATCTGTCAAATTCATCTTAAACTTTGTTTATCGTGCATCTCGTCTCTTAATTGGAAAATAAATTGACCCTTCGCTATGCCCCGCCCCCTGCTGCGACTCAAGCTGTTAGAGTCACGTTACCATGGAGACCACACCATCACTAGCTGCCGTCCCTAAATAAATACTATCTAATTTAAGAAAAAAAAATGAAAGAAAAAGCAATCAGGGAGATGCAGACAGAAGGGTCTACAATATGTGTTTGAAGGATATATTCAGGATGTCAAACTGATTCAAAAGAGAAAACATTTCAAACAGATACAGAGAGAAGCTAAAGCTACACATCCCAATGTGAACGTGAACCATCACATCACCTGGAGGTCCAGACAGAAGACAATGACATTAAGGAACAACACTGTTTCTGTCTTTTTTCACTGTTAAAATCATTCAAATAGCGTAGCATAGACGTGTTCAACATGCTCTGCTAATCATAGCTCCACATGTCTTTAGGTAGAAACGTTTATTTTCCGTTTCTTGCCAAAACCAAACTTTACAAAATTACATTTGAACGCATCGTGATAAAATCATCATTTTTCTTAGTCTCATACTCATTTTTAATGATAAGAACTTGAAGGCATCATTATGTAACTCAATGCGACCTCCTTTAACATCAGCTGTTAGCTCTGTTATGTAGCCAAGCAGGACTTTGCTGCTAACCAGCTGCAAACAGCTCACGCTAACAAGCTCTCTTCCTGCTGATGTTCACACACATTTTGTTTATCACAATATTTAGCATTATCAGGGATGTTTTTTTTCTACTGTACTGTAGAATTTTGGTATCGACTTGGTAGCAAAGTATCAGATTTTGTAACGTCCAAAATAGTGTCGGGAGTTGTAGAGAGAGTCTGCAAACATCTCAGACGTCAGATAAAGAAGTTTTTATTAAAGCAATAAGAATCCTATTAACATAATAATCAAATTAGTTAAATAAGTTTGCAGCTAATAAGGTCAACATCCTACATACTGTATGCATGTCCCACTCATAAAATAGGTTATATGTAGTGTAAATTTGTTTGTATGTTAATGCATTACTTTTGGTTTATCTGCATTATGAAGAAACGTGATGTATTAAAATGATGTAAAAATACAGGTGGGGGGAGAATTACGAACAATATCAGATGGTTGTTACTCAACACTCGTATCAAAATGTTCCGTCATTCTGGCTTAAATACGGAATGAAAGCGATCAAACCTTTCTCATCATTTTTTGGGTTATTGTAAATGTGTCAGTAAGAGTTACAGCCAATGAAGTACAAGTGCAGGTCTGCAGGGAGCGACTGAGAACGAGTGATAAGGGAGCGGAAGAAAAACTTGTGCTGCACTTTAATGAAACATCCTACATACATCAGACGCGCTCTGCTAGGTAGCTGCTTCTTAATATTCCCAAGGTTTTTCACAGATGTAAGTAAAACTGGCTTTTCTTGTTATGGACCCTGGGCGATGGAAGGAAACATCTACCAGGCCTAATTATAGAAGACACACTACCTTCTGTTCAGGGCTTAAAGAACCGTAAGAAAGTCACTTTTCGAGGTGAAGCCTGTGTCATTGTTTCTGATTCTACCAGACAAAACTCTCCTCTTTCTTAATGTTCAGCTGGGATTGTTATTGATGATACTGCGGACCACATTCTGTCTGTATCTCGCGGGACTTTCTGGTGAAATAGAAGGTTGAATAAAAAGTGATCGATAAAACAGAGAGAAACAAAACAAACAGAACAACTTAAACCTCCCCAGGCAGTGAGAGGGAGGATGTATATGTCGTGTCTGTCAGGGTGGAGTCAGCCTTGTGGTCGGACAGAAATGGAGAGATACTGTCAACACGTTTAGCCCAGCGGTGTCTTTGGGCGGAGTGCATACTGTGGTTGATGTGAGCTATAATAAAACTGACCAATACGGACATCCTGCTGCTTCTGGGTAATCCAAACTGCACTTCTCACATCTGTAGAAATGGTATATTATGAGAAAATAGTTCCAACTTTTGGCAGAGTTTGAACCAGGCAGCAACTTCCAGTTCTGCCGATTAAAGACAAAGTGGAAGTGTCAAAAAACGTGCATTCTCTCTCCTGTCCATCAGGGGGCGACTCCTCTGGTTGTATAGAAGTCTATGAGAAAATGACTCTACTTCTCTCTTGATTTATTCCCTCAGTAAACATTGTAAACATGAGTTTATGGTCTCAATCTCTAGTTTCAAGTCTTCTTCAATACAGCATGATGTTCATTTAGTAAATGATGCTCCATTTAGAGTCAAATACACCATAAAGCAGCATCTCTACGTCACTCCTCCGCATTCCAAATATGGTCACTTCCGTTTATTGGTTGCAAAAAAATGAACCAATAAGGCGATGGCAAAATAGCTGAACTCGAGGCTTGAAAACGGCAGTCCACAAACCACGTTGGGTGACGTCACAATAACTAGTCTTCCCTGTCCACTCTGGACTGGAGTAACCTCGTGAGATGAAGGTTTTGTGTTGCATTCACAGAAAGAAAAATACGCAGTCTGTATTGTTCTGTCCACAGCCCAACGATTATCTGTAGATACGACAGAAACATAATGACTCACCCGCCGTGAAGCCAGAGGAGCCTCTGAACTGGCATCCGAAATACTATCGGAGGCCTCATTAATGATTTACACTGCAGCCTCCAAAACTCTTGACCCAGAGGAGGAAGGAAGAGAAACTCAACATTTGCTAAGATACTGATCCACACGGGATCTATTTTAGGAGAAGAGTGCTGTGTTTGTGGACATATGGTCAAGAATGTGTTGTGGAATTTTTAATTCACAGATTAAGGCCATGGCAGATTTGCATTAAAAAACACATTTAACCTCTGCAGTTATTAGAAGTCAGTTGAGGGACTTCAAGAAGGACGAGTCCCATGATTATTGGGTTTTTATTTTTATTTTGGAGAAGTAAACATGCTGGCTTGTTACTGTTATTATGAGAAGTGGGTCATGAACAAACATGTTTTAAATAATCCAGTCTGAGGAATTCGTTGACACCAAAACTGCATCTCAACCTTTGTTACTGAGAGAACTGCCTTAGAATAAACCACGATTGGGAACTGTGCTCCCAATGAAATGCAGTTTCTGAGGCTTAATCTTCCTCTTTATGAATATGAAATATACTTTCCTCTACTGTAGCTCGGTAAATTCATTTCTTTGGTGAAATTGATGATGAGGACATGCTATGAATGGATTGCAGCTGGTTCTGTCCTGTATGACTGGTTTTTTAGGTGAATTGATTTCCAGGTACAGTAACTGCATCTTATGATTCACCAGGTGATCGGAATCAGAAATAATATCACTGAATGTTTTTACAGTATTCACTCAGAAAGGCAGTTTTATTTCTGTTCTGCACATTTTGTATGGTATGTTCTGTAATGTAAATAACAATTTACCTTTTTATCCCCTCATGTTATTTGCTTGCGTTCCTTTGCTTTGCATTACGTTACCTAACTTTGACATTAAGTTTGATTAAATTTAGTCAAATTACGTTGCAAAGTGCTCCTTTTTTATTTACGTCCTTTTTCTTTATGTTACTTTGTGTTAAATAACTTTGCAGTGAAAGAGAATAGAAAGTAAGTAAACAAAAACACCACAAAAAGTTTACTATGAACTTTATCCCTATATATATATATATATACAATACCATAGTTTTTTATATATTTATATCTGCCTATTGTCTTCATACCTCCACCGTCTCGCCGCTCTGCAGTTGAAGCTAACCTCTGGCCGACAGCGTTCTCTGTAATTGATCTCCACACCGGAATAAATGACAGTGATCTTTCCCACATCTACATTGTGTTCATCCCTGCAGCATTCAACACGCCCCCCAGCATGCAGCATAATGTGATGATCGCACACACACACACAAACACACACACAAACACACTGAGCCGAGAAATAATATCTTCCTGTCCTGAGGACGAGATATTGATTGTGGCGCGCCAAGCACAGAGTTTCGATTTACACATTTAGAGGTTTGACGGCAGCCGTGTCGGCCATTTGGCTGTCGTTAGCGCCGGAACGCTCATAACTTACAGCGTAAATGGCTCAACAGGAAGTATAAACCGCTAAACACTTTGATAGTCTAACAGAGGAAACCGAGAGACAATGAGATGGTGGTGATGTTTGTCAGAGTGCACATTTATGAGATTAGAACATGAGCTACATTGTTATGAGCAGAAATCTAGATTTCTTTCTCACTCCGTCTGACGTCGTGGCTGTTTGGAGGCAGCGGAACAGAGCAGACGAGGGTCATCGGTGCTTGTGTGGGCTGTTTTGTTTCCCCCGTTCTCTGCTGAGGCAGCTGTTGCAGGTGAGTGTGTGTGGGAGCTGGCGAGGTGTTCATATTTACCATTGTCCTCTGTTTGGTTGTGCCATGTCTCAATAACTTTGTCATTACGCCGGAGATTTGAGAATATTAAGAAATGAATTCTTTGGACGATTGCCTTAATGACATTCATCAAGCCTGAATTCATGATAAGGTGCTTTTTAAATGGTTTTAACACACACACACACACGCACACGCACACACACACACACACACACACACACACACACACACACACACACACACACACACACACACACACACACACACTCATAAGTCTCACACACAGAACAGAAGAAGGCAGTTAATAGTATAGTAATGAAGAGTTACAGCATAAACTCTTTATAAGCCTCTCATCGCTCATAAATCACTTAGAAACCAATTTCATACCAAAGCAGGGAAAAAGAGAGGAGGAGGAGGAGGAGGAAGAAGTCTGGTTTGAAGAAAGGAATCAGCAAGAAAGAGGGAAGATAGATTGATGCAGAGGGTAGGAGGGAGGAAGGACTGAGGAGTATGAGCGGGAGTACGTTTAAAGAGGAAGAGGTATGTTAAATTGTAACTTCAGGTCGCAGGATTAAGCCTAATTCCATCCACTGTATCATTTTGGAAAAAAGCAAATAAGTGGGCAACGAGCTGAAGGATGAAGCCACGCCCACTCAAGCCCCCCATCACCTCTTCGCCTCAGTTCCCACTTCCTGTAACCAGTTTAACGTGAAAGCATGGTGGAATTAGCAAGCTAACGTTTGTCATATTTGACAAAATATGACAAAGAATAAACAACTCAAGGCTTCATCTACACACTCTTGTCACAGCATAGGAAAAGCCAGTGCTGTTAAGTGATTATCAGCCATTAACACTGATTGACCAGATGTTGTCATGTGTTCATAGCTTAACTGTCAGACCACACAAAGGAGAGAACAGGATTGTGTTGTGAAAAGTAAAAAAAGCGAGATCTAGTTCGAGGATGTTAAAATGTATTAGTCCAAAATGGTCGACTATGTCAGAAGTGGCCCTGCAAGATAACAGCTCATTTAAAACAGTAGATGCCGTTTTGAGCCATTATCGACCATGAAATACAGATCTTTATAAATTTGGTAACAAATGTAAATATTAACACCAGCATTGGTGTGTTTCATCAAAGTACAATAAAATCATTTAGTTGATAGTTTAAGAAAAACAGTTGCAGTTTTCTTTTCCAGTGATTATCTTTCCCTTTGAGTACGTTTTTAAATGTTATTCCAATGCATTTCTCCACATTATGTGATTTAAAAGACATTTCTATTGCATGTTCACTGCCATCTATTGTCATATAAGCAGTTTTTTTTTCTATTTTCAAAGTTTTCTGTATATATGAAAATATTTTAGAGGTTTCTTTACCACTTTCCCCAAAGTTTACTCATGATTGTGGCAGTAAAGAAGGAAAGTATTCTAACAGATATGCTGATCGTCTGATATAAAAAATAAAACAGAGTGAATGAGGAGATCCAAACGTGTATGATACTGATATGAGCACCTGTGCCGACAGCTTCAGGCAAGTAAAGTGGCTCCTCGCTTTAAATTTATAACTTAATTTCATAAAATGAATCTCATGGGTTCTTCAGCTTAGTGTTACGCGGAGTTATTTCATTATTCATCCACTGATACCTCTGTGATATTAAGTAGAAAGTAAGAGTCATTTGAATGGGTACATAAAATGACGCGTGCCCCATGTCGGAAATTATGTGTTAAATTATATCTGGTTCAGTAAAAATAGTCCAGTCTGAGTTAGGCTTTCGTCTCGAGTGTTTTCTAGACACTGAGGTGGATGAAGAGGGGGGAGTCCAGGGTTGTTGATGTGAAACGGAGAGAAGTGCTGAGCAAAAATGTTTAATTCATGGGTAGATTTTAGTCTCCGCAGTTGGAAAAATACATCACAGGTGGGAGGATGTGCAGCTAGCTGGTGGGAGTTTGATCATTGTTTGATTTCTGTTGTGCCGCTCCCTGAGGTTGTAGGGACTCTGCCTGAACAGTGCAGCACCATTACACAGTGTGCATTTTGACAAACCTTATAGCAGAGAAAGTTTTATATAATGTCTTTTTTTGGGTGCAAGAGTTGTGGAAGATGGTTTGTGTGCACGTCTAAACAAAAATGCATCACTGTCAGATTGTAATACATCTGTATATGTACTAGTTATGGCATATTAAAAGGTATTTTTTAGTTTATTATTATTGATGGCACAAATGTGTGAACCACTTCCCCCTTTGTGATCCACCATTGTTAGTGCATTATAATGTAGCTATTTCCATGTGTGACAGGAGGAATTTAACCATGGAGGAAATCTTAAATATATGTTATATGTTATATTTTTTTAACAACATGCAAATTAGTCACACTATTTGCCACATTGCCAGTATTCATTCTAACAGTAACTACTTTGGCATTGCTTTACTGACGTTATTACCACGTACAGACTGCAGCAGTCACAAAAATACTTATTTTTTGGGCAACTTGCCCGGTTAATTCAGGGTTAAAAGTATAACAAAGACGGAGCGAGATATAGCTGAGCAGGCCAGAAGAGAAATTCCACTCACACACAGAATCACAGACTGGAAACGACTTGGAATAGACCTTGTATTAATCTGCGAGCAGAGCCAATGGAGAAGCTCCTGGGAGGCTATTAGCTTTAGGACTATTCAGCGCTCCATTTGGATTAGGCTGCACTGGGACAGGGATTAAACGAACTCTGCTGCCACATTACAATAGATCCAGCAGCCCTCGCTGTGCCACCAGGTCACCTTTGCTGCTACAGTCTTTTGAGAACAGAACAAAGAGCTTCAGATGCAGAAGAAGATTTTTAATAATGTTCATCACCCGTTTTAGTTTTGAATATAAATTGGTTTTAACAGGTTAAAATACTAACATGGAAGCTTGGACTACTTTTTTTCGTAATTCATGGTCACTGGACTAGTTAATTAATCCATGCACACGTGGAGAAATATATGTGTTTGAGTATTCATGTGGTTTAGAATGAAAGGGAAATATCTGATTATGCAACCTAGCCAACAGTAATTAGTGAGTTGTGTAATTGGCTCCCAACACGCCAAGTACCTCTGCTTGGCCAGTCTGCCTCGGCGTCTGATAACGACACTCTTAGGAACCACGTAGGATGGATGGGTAACAAAAAACATAGGACTTTCACCCCGGAGACTAATGTTCATGTCCTGTGTTAAACAAAGTTGTATTTTACTGTAGTTTTGTTATGTAACTTCCAGACTTTACATACAAAGCGTAGTTATTTTACGTATGAATCAGATTCACAACGTTTTCCTAAACCTAACCAAGTAGTTTTGTTCCGTAAGTAAAGATATTTCGGAAGATCATTTGATAAGGAATCTACATGCAGTAACAATAAGAGACTGACTTGTCCAAAGCTGACACTAAAGGGGAACATACAGCGTCATAGCTTGACGTGTGGGAACGCTGACCAAGCGTCTGTATTTGATGAGTTTGGAGTGAGAATGTGTTGCATTGGCATAACGTTTTGTAAATCCAGGTATATTGTGTTATTCTTGTGATTTTAATTGTTAAATTTGTTTAGCAATTTTTACACTTAAAACTGCTGTCTTAAACAGCTGGTGTCATGCTCAAAGGCACCTTTAGAAATGCCCGAAGAAATGAAAAAATCAGTTGCTTTGTCAGTGAATATTCAGGAATAATAATAGAAAATAATAACACTCAGCAACGGCTGTAAGAAAACTAACACCTGAGGCAGTAAAACCATTGTGTTGGAGTCCTAACCCCAACGAGGACGTCCGTCACTGTGATTAGAAGTTCAGCTATGCGGCTGGTCTGCCGCACCAAAGCGCCCATAATCACAGTAAAGGACATCCCGAGGAGTATTATGGTTTTTTATTCAGCAGTCACCCATGCATGTGTGCTGACGGAACCATTTTCTTTAAAGTAGTGCGCATACATTACGGCTGGGGCCATCCGGGGCAGCTCACTCTGGAGAAGGTTATTTATTCACGCAGTACAGTAGAGTGGAGCTTCGGATCGGCATTTACATTTAGAGCATTTCAAGGTCTGGATGAGTTTGTTTGTGTTGCCTGAAAGTGTCGCTGCTTATGACCTTAAACACAAGTGTGGAAGGAGAACGGCAATAAAAAAATAGCTTTCGAGACATAAAGAAGCATCAAACTTTCTCTTTTATCTAAGCTTCAGAAGTCACTTTGTCTATCAGGCCCGTCTTCCCAGCAGTCAACACCAGCTCTCTTCATTTACATCCCTTTATCTGCTAGTGGGGAGCCAAAAAGAAAGACGGAATAGAAAATGGAAAGTAAAAAAACAATAAAGGGAATGGGAGAGTGCCAGGGAGGAAAAGAAAAAGGTCTCTGGCAATCAAAGCGAACAATCAGAGGCTCACTCCTCATTTCCTGCTCCAGCTTCAGAGGGCAGAGCCAGAAAGAGGAAGCGAGCATCGTTAACATGTAAAAGTCCCGTCTCCTCCGCTCCGACAGCCATGCAGGGGTTCGGTCCGCTCCACTTGGTGTCATTGACACTTTTAAGACACCACACTGCTGCCCGAAGGCACCAATCAGCAAGAACCGTGTCATCAATGTGCTCCACGGCTGTGAAAAGAAGGTGGCTAGGGAGTGGGAAAGGGTAAAACCCACGACCAAAGAGAGCAAACCAGAATTGCTCCTTCATACTCCATTTCACCTCCAGATGATCCATTCATGCAAGTTATCACAGTTAGAACAATATCATTGTAATGGACACAAAAAACCTTCCAAAAAACAAACAATATTGTTGCATTTAACGAGACAGTTAAAGTTACTATGAGGAACTTTTATATTCAGTCTATGTAGACAAAAGCCTTAGCATCCGAGCAAAACATCCAATTGCCAAACTCATAGCTTCAAAACCGCAGTCGACAAACAAACGTTTGACGTTACAAGGACTACGTGCTCCTCATATATATACGTTCTTGGCAGCAACCTTGGTTCGATTCCAACCCGCAGCCCTTAGCTACATATCATCCCCTCTCTCTCTCTTTGCTACTTCCACTGGTTGTCCAAGCTGCACTATATTCAAGGCATTAAAAAAAACCAAAATAATCAAGCTTCTCACTGAAGGTATTGTTAAGTTATACAGGTCACATAGAGGCATCAGTATTTAATTGAGTTTACGCTTTGAATAGGGGTTCCTAATAGTTACTTTAACTACATTTAACCCCTGCCCACTGAAATTGCAAATTAGAGAATTGATTTGTAGCTAGAGCCTTATAAAATCAGGCTATGCTAAAAATAGTGAGGAATATTTTGGTCATTGGCTCAGATGCCTTTCAGCGTTTGAGAGTGGAAGTAGCTGATTGCAGTTGGCAGCAAAACACACATAATTGCAAATAAAACTCCATGAGAACGCTAACGCTGACCTCAAATATTCACAATTACAATGATGGATACATTATTTCCAGTGATTTAAAACAAATGGCATTTAATTAAGCATAATTTTGTAAATTATTGAATGCTCAATTTATGCTCAACATTTTATTTCTACAGCCAAATTTGCAGCTGTTTACTAAATTCAATCGAACCACAAACATCGTTTAACCTCAATTATCACACTTCTGCAGAATTAATAACGTCAATACTTACAATAATCATACTTTTACAACATAAATAATTGGAATAATACTCGCAATGAAAAGCAAGAAATCTCTGAAATGTTGATACGTCATGCTCTTTTCAAAATTGGTACAAATATAATTGATATAATATATTATGTGTGATGTATCAGAACTTATACATATGTACTATAACATCATCAGTATGTTGAATAGTTTAATGGACGTTTTTGTGTCCCATGACAGACTAAATGTTTCAGAAGATTTTCCCACATGACAAATGTCTGGGGAAGAGATATTTTGCTTGGATTTGATCAAAATGACAAGCTCCTCTGTGGATTGATACGATTTCCAAAACTACTACAACCTTTTCATCATCAGATATAAAACATGAAAAATAAATCCTAGTGCTCAGGCTGATGACAAGCTTTCCTAAAGGTCTGAAGGAGACTTAATCCGGCTACAGTAATGTGTGCATGATCTACAGAATTGTTCCACACATCTTCTACCCTTTATCCGTCTCCCTCTTCAGTACTGGAATCTCAGAAGGGGAAATCATGTTTTCTCCCCTTCCAGTAGAGGAAATATGATAAAATACCCTCTTGGCTGCCCTTCCAGTGGAGAAAACATCATAAGCTGCCCTCTAGGCTACCCTTCCAGTAGAAAAAACATCATAAAGTGCCCTCTAGGTTACCCTTCCAGTGGAGAAAACATCATAAGCTGCCCTCTAGGCTACCCTTCCATGGGAGAAAATGTGACTAAGTGCCCTTTAGGTTTCCCTTCTAGTGGAGAAAACATGATGAAATGCCATCTAGACTACCCCTCCAGTGGGGAAAACGTGTCTAAGTGACCTCTAGGTTACCCTTTTAGTGGAAAAAACATGATAAAAGGCCCTCTTGGCTACCCTTCCAGTGGATAAAACATGATTGAATGTCATCTAGGCTACACTTCCACTGCAGAAAACATGATGAAGCGCCCACTATGCTATCCTTCCAGTGGAGAAAATGTGATAAAGTGCCCGCTTGGCTACCCTTCTGGTGGAGAAAACATGATGAAATGCCCTCTAAGGCTAGTCTTCCAGTGGAGAAAACATAAAGTGCCCTCTTGGCTAACCTTCTAGTGGAGAAACATAATGAAGTGGCCTTAAAATTGAGAAAACATGATTACATATAGGTTATCCTTTCTCTTTTCAGCGTGTTGTTGCCCCACCACATGCAGTTGGTGCTCTTATCTTATCTTTCACCACTGCCCCTCAGACAGCTCAAGTCTGCCACTGTCTGTCTTAGGCTGTCCCTCCTCAGTCACACCCACGTTATTACAGTAGTGGACTTGATTAGAGGGAATTAGCGCTCTGCAGCCTTCAGCTAGCAGAGGTTGAAGCCTCTGTCACTGCAGGGCAGATCGATGCTCAGTTAGCTCCTGTCAACGCAGCATGTTAACTCCGCACTGCCACACAAAAGCACACATCCCTGCACTGCTCTTTAGTCTTAAGGTCAAAGGCCACGGCAAGTGATTAAGTGTCACAGTAAGTTAAATAAATTCACAATCGCTGATGAATTATGAGCTGCAGAGAGCCTTTGTCCAGGAGGAAGACGAGAATGTTAATCATCGGATTCTTCTGCCAATTGAGAGGTCATGAGGAGTATTTATTGGTATTTAATATGATCACAAATTATACTTAAATGACTTGTTTTTACTTTTAATCAGGCCCAGGTCACAATTTCTGGCCCATTTATTTTGCTCTTGTATACCACCAAACAGTATTGGGTAAATGTATCTCACAATACCTGTGTTGTCAAGGCTTCACAAGGGCCTGATTTACGCAGAAGTGGTAAGAATTTTTCATTTGTGTTTAAAATGCTGCTCGGAGCACCTGCTGAATACTGATTGCAGCTGTCAGTCAGTCTGTCAGTGTCATGCATGGAGCTACAGTCGGTCCACTGGCTGTCTGGACCCAGCAGGCTGACGGTTATTTTAAGATGCATCATGCTTTCTGTGTGTGTGTGTGTGTGTGTGTGTGTGTGTGTGTGTGTGTGTGTGTGTGTGTGTGTGTGTGTGTGTGTGTGTGTGTGTGTGTGTGTGTGTGTGTGTGTGTGTTGGCTCTATATTGAGGGGGTGACAGAATGTCTTGTGGTAAGAAGAGAAGCTGTTTTCTCTGCCAGCAGAATGTGACCCAGTCTGTCTCTCCACTTAACTTCATGTCCTCTCTTTCTCTCCCTTCGCAGTGCAATTTCTATTCGCTTTTTCTGGCATGAGCTTGTTAAGAGAAAAATCTCTTTATCGCACACAGCTTCTCTAAAAGTCTCTTCATTTGGTTCATTGTTGATGTTATTCAACCGAAACCATCAACTGACTTTACTCGATGTCTACATATGGAGGTTTGTAGCAAGTATCACCACATCTGACTGTTTTTTATCTGACAAAAATACAATAACACAAACATTTAACGACCTCAGCTCCACTAATTGAACATTTCCAGCTCCTTTTTTGGGGGGAGGGGCTACTGAAAGAACATTTGAAAGTGATACCCAGCCTTTTTATTGATTTGTTAGACAAATACTTTTATTTATTTAGTTTCATCTGTAAAACCAGAGGGAGAAGGTTTGACAGGTGATTTGTTTTGTTTTTGTTTGTTTCTTGTTGTAATACTAATTTTGGCCACAAGAGGCTGAAGTGCACAACAACCTCATGTTCTAAATAACAACAAAGCGTTCCTGTTTTCCTCCAGGTGAGTTGTAGTTTACACAACTTTGTGTATCTTGTCTTTAGGGTGCATGGAGAAGTTGCTGTAACTCACCTGGAAGAAAACATAAATGCGCTTTTAGTAATATTTAGAACATGGAGTAGTGGTGCGCAAAGAACTACCCTAGTAAAAAAATAAATTCCATCTGGAAAAACTTTTATTCACAGATGATGTTTTTTTTAAAGGAGCTCAGATTTATTATCCTTGCAAAACCTTTCAGTCAGAAACACAGGAGAGAAGACAAACTAGATGAGCCTTAAAAAATGGATTGCCAGAATAGTTTTTCCTCCCTTGCCTTCAGGTCTTCCATACAGAGCTGATCTCCTATCAGATTAAAAACATTTATTTCTGTATGTCTCAAAAAAAGCAAGAAAATTCAGGTGTGGCCGCCATATATACGATTAAATCTTGTTGCTGCAGCCTGAACGCACCATTTTAAGTTTAGAGCACTTTAATGCCAACATATGCTAATTAGCACTAAACACAAAGTACAGCTGAAACAGAAGGGACTATCATTAGCTTTAAAAAGGTCATGGGAAGTTTTGACAATGCATCCTCTAGGGAGCACGGCAATCCATCCAATAAGTGGTGAGATACTTCAATAAAAAAACGAAAATGGCAAGTCAGGGGAGACACCAAAGTCCTTGGAATTCATCCTCTGAGGATCATGAATGTCAACATTTTATGGCCATCAGTAAGGGATTTATATGTTTATTTATAATGTATTCATAATAACATCTGGGGAGGATGAGGAGGGTTTTGCTGTTTGTTTTATTTCCTGTAGGCTACAGCTCATATTCAGGATAAATCCAACCTGACATTATAGCAGCAGCAGTGTAACACGCCGGCTGACGGAGGGGGTGGGGGGAGAAGCCGGACGCTGGTGGTGTTATCTCTCCTCCAACACCTCCTCCCTTCTCTCCCTGTCCCTCGCTCTATTAACCCGAGCTATTTGCATGGACTGTTCCATTAGACGGCTGGACAGCAGAGCAGATGAGACCAGAGAGAGGAAGAGAGGGAGGGAGAGAGAAAGAGAGAGGAGGAAGACGACAGACAGCAGAGAGAGAGAGAGAGAGAGAGAGAGAGAGAGAGCAGGATAATGATACAACACCCGGAGATCCTGACAGAACAATTTCCTCTCTCTTTTGTCTTTTTTTATCTCTCTCTCTCACACACACACACACACACACACACACACACACACACACACACACACACACACACACACACACACACACACACACACACACACACACACACACACACACACCGTTATCTGATGAGGCTGTCATGTTGGGAGATCGGCTGATCCATCTCTCTTTCTCCATCCTTCTTTTTCTTTCTGTCTTTCTCTCTCTCTTGCTCCTCCCTCCATTAAACTTTTATTACTCCCTCTCTCTCACTCTCTCTCTCTCTCTCCATCTCTCCCAGGCACTCAAGTTCCCTTTCGGACTAATTCAGAAAATTACAATCCATGAATTTATAGAAGAATGTAATGTGGAGGGAATGGTATTATCACCTACGGTCAGCGATCCCCGGCTGAATGGCTTTTACTTTTTTCCTTCTATTAATCCCCTTCTGAATTATGAACATCCATCCTCCATTTTCATAAAATAATCATTAGTATTTAAAGGTGTGTCCAGTCTGCATGCTCATCTGTGATAATCAAACCTAATCTTTTCATTAATCTGGGGTCAAAGGTGAGGTCGCCATCAGAGGTCAGAGTGATCCATAAACTCTCAATGTCACCTTTGTTTAAAAAGTGTATTTTATTTTAGTTCAGATAGGTTTTTAAGGAAAGATATTATTTTATTTTACTATACTGACTTTTTTTTTGCAGCTACAACAACCTCATATTCCCACAGAGATCACTGAAGTGAAATCAACTGATCATTAATCTCATTCTAATTGAATCTAATCTAAACAGTTCCCTTCAACCTCTGAATTTTTCTAGGTCTTGTAATCCAGACGGACTTCAGTAATTGTGTTAATCACCATGTCGAACCAAATGGGATTAAATGACGCGGCACTTCTGTCTGGATGGGATTAGTGTTACATTAAAAACATTATTGCTGGAGTAACTTTGGCCATTTTGAATGAGAAGTACGGATGGTCGAACTCTCTTTTATTTCCCTGAGGGGTGAATTGTGCCTCTTACATTTCAATTTTTTTAATTTAGTTTAGATTATTCAGATTATAATCAATTCAAAATGATATGACACTAACTGCAGGAACATGGTTATTATGGTAATCACAAATGGTTATTATGGTAATCACAAATTGTTGATTTGATCACACCACGCCCGAAGCTTGTCACAGGACGCTGATTGGTCCAAATCACCAGATCCAGCTGCCATACATTTAGCAACAACTGTCCCAAACATTGCGGTTAACTGAAATTTAATTGACTTAAAGCACTGTATATTGATTGGTCGATTATGTGGTTACACCAGGCGGCAACATCCAGTTCTAAAAAGTGACGCCAATGCTTCATGTCTTAAAGCTGCATTCCCTCCACTGACCATCAGGGGGCGACTCCTCTGGTTGTATAGAAGTCTATGAGAAAATGACTCTACTTCTCTCTTGATTTATTCCCTCAGTAAACATTGTAAACATGAGTTTATGGTCTCAATCTCTAGTTTCAAGTCTTCTTCAATACAGCATGATGTTCATTTAGTAAATGATGCTCCATTTAGAGTCAAACAGACCATAAAGCAGGGGATGCTTTAGGGCGGGGCTACACACTGATTGACAGGTCTCCACCAGAGACGTATAGGCGTCTCTACGTCACTCCTCCACATTCCAAATATGGTCATTTCCATTCAATAGTTGCAAAAAGTAAAGCTGGCGACCGGTGTAATCCAAGATGGCGACGGCCAACATGCAACATGGCAGTCCATAAACCAATGGGTGATGTCACGACAACTACATCCACTTCTTATAAACAGTCTGATTTGGTCAAACTGGAGGCGGACAGACAGACAGGAACCGTTTGAGCCAGTTCTGCTCTCCGCCTGCCAAACGGCACTGACCCGCCGGCCTCTAACTGAGACTGAACAGCGTCTGAGTGGACGCCACTTGTCCTCTGAAAGACCCTCAGAGCTGATTGGAGTAACTCCTCGGGCCTCAAATCTCTGCCTGTTTGCTGCACTTGGCCCAGATTCATTCCAGCCCTCGCTCAATACGAAACATTTTTCTCATGTTAAACCCAATAAAAGGACAATAATACAAAGTGATCTCTGAGTTTCTACTACATGTGCTACATCCACAATCTGGAAACAAATGCCCTCATACCATCAGAACTGATGGTATCCCTCTAGTCATGTCTCTCTGTGATCTCAAAAGGTTTTTTTTTAATTGTATTCAATTGACTCAGACATATTCTCTTGTTTCTGTGGCCTCTAAACTTCTCTCTTTTAGTTGCTTATAATGATGCTTATCTGAGATATGAAGCTTTTTTCCGCCTATACACTTTGTTGATTTGAAAAACAGCGACGACTCAACACCTTAACTTAAAAAATAAATACAGTTACAAAACCACTGGAAGCTTGGGCGCGTTTGTTTTTCGACATCCTTGCGTGGGTGTTAACTCGTGTTTGACAAAGTCTTCACACCCGGGTGAGCCACTTAAAAGCCAGTCATCTAAATGTAATGTAATGCGAGGCGATGTTTCACTCGGCTAGAACATCTATATATTTCACCACACTCGATTTGAGCTGATGAACGGTCGACTTCCGACGTTAGCCGCCGCGATGATCCATCTGCATTCTGGGTGTTTCTCAGCTGTCACTATCGATCACTTCAAACAAGGCAAACACTCTGTGCACTTTCTCCTTCTGTGTGTGTGTGTTTTTATTAAAACACTCAAATGTTTGTGCCAGTTTTCATGTACTTATATCTGTTTGTAAGCCCATGTATATAACATGTGTAGGTTTATCTGTTGGTGTATATTTATACGTGTGGTTTTGTGTGCGTCAGCATGAATCTATATGAATTTGTGTGTGTAGAGCTGGTCTGAAGTGACCACAAGGGGCCCATTGATTATATGATTTAAATTCTGAATTCTGTTTTGGCTCTTCATGTTTTTTGACATACTTGACCTGCCACCCCAAAGCTGGACACAAATAATGAGCTCACAACCCCAAAATAATTGGTGAACTGGGCTGACAAATGAAAAAGTTGTGGAGTCCAGCAATCTATCAACAAAAGTTTATCATCCAAATGTAGCTCCATAAACCAGAATTGCCGCCTCTAACAATTGCATCACTTTATCCTATTAGACAATTGTGTGAAATTGCCATAATTAGCATATTAATTCTTGAGTTTGCCGAAAACATGTTTTATGAGCTCACAGTGACATTTGACCACCAGCAGAAAGCACTATTAACACGTTTTAATGCTTTTGAAACCGGAAGTCCTAAAAAATCTACATTTGAGTAAATTCAACCTTTTGTTTTTTTTATAATGCATGTTATACTTGACTTCTTTCTTTACAGGGCTTGTATAAAGGCAATAAAGTAGTCCATTTATATGTGGTGGTTTATGGCGTTTAGCCGGTTGCACTCGTTTACTTCTTGTTTCTTCACAGTACATTATGTCTGTATGTCCTCTGGTGTTTTGTACATTGCGGTGAGCATAAACGCCTTCGTGCGTGCTCGTAGCTTGTGCGCCATCTTTAAAGGCTTGTGCCACGTTTCCAATGCGTGAACATGCAGTCTCCAACCCCTGAGCCACGCCCATGGCTGCCAGTAGCTCCTCCCAGGACACCGATCAGTTTGTGCTCTGGCTTAAACAAACGCATTGCTTGAAGCGTGAAAAGATGGATTTTCATGGGAAATGTCATCCTGCATGATTTCTAGATATTGTGCGAATGCATGAGAATATTATTTGGACAACGCTCCAATTATTCATCCAATCTATTAATGCACAGATGTTCGGGGCCGACACAAAGCTCTAAACCTCTGCCCGTTTCTCCAAATACGTTTGGTATTGTTTCCCTTTGTTCCACCGCTTTGTAGGTCATCTGATAAAAACAAAGATGAAATCCCGATAAGCATTTTCATTTCCTTTGAGTTGAAAGATACCGGCGCTCTGTGATGTTGACTTCTTCCCTCCGAGAATCTGATTAGCTTGTTGTTTCGTGTGTTCATGTTCCCCTTTGTTTACTTCCTCGCTCGCGTGGTTCATTGGTTAATTATTCATCTGATCTCGTTTATCAGTTCGTTTAACTATTTACCTATTTAATCTCTGACTCATTACTTACTTCATACGAGTGTTGCCGGTTTCTTATACATCTGTTTCATCTGTCGATCGGTTTTTGGCAGTTTATTTATGAGCTTCGTCATCTGACAGTTATTATAAGTGAACGCTGCTCAGAGAACAGAAGCCCAGCAGCTCTAACCGCAGTAGAACTCCTGTGTGTGTGTGTGTGTGTGTGTGTGTGTGTGTGTGTGTGTGTGTGTGTGTGTGTGTGTGTGTGTGTGTGTAGGTGGGTGTTTACTGCAGTGTTTTACTTGTAATTATCAAGCTCAGCAGGGAGTCTGGTGTGCAATTGTGTGCAGATTTTGGATGGTGAATGTGTGTGTGTGTGTGTGTGTGTGTGTGTGTGTGTGTGTGTGTGTGTGTGTGTGTGTGTGTGTGTGTGTGTGTGTGTGTCTGTGTGTGCGTGAAGAGGCTGTTGGAGGCCTTCAGCATGAAGTTACATCCAGCTGTTTGCAGGATCATCAGCAGAAACCCTGCACTGCACGAGTCCAGAGGAGCACAATGTGTGTCTCCTTCTGAAGACACTCGATGGACAATCTGAGATAACACATATGCAGTACTTGTAATAATAATAATAATAGTAACAATAGTACTATAGATAATAACCTGCTCACTTATTCGAGCCCTTTAGAGTAATATATAGTAGTCCGTTATCCGACATAATAACACTTTGCTCGTTTTAATAACAAATAAACACGATTGCTCCTGAGGATTGATCGCAGAAACTAAAGGCTGGAGATAACGACTTCAAGCTGTTTCCTTCAACTCAAATCCTCCACTGTCGACCATTTTGGATAATTAAACAGTGAACAGATGAGAACGCTGGAGCTTTGTGAGTGCTGGAATACATATTGAGATTATGTAAAATAACCGATTTTGGTGATTTTAGATTTGGTAAGTATAACGACCATCAATTTTGGGAGCTTTTTATCAAATTTCGTTAATCAAGAAAAGCCTGTAATATACAAAATGCTAAATGAAACTTTTGACATGAGCTTCTTCTGCAGAACAATGCGGGTAGTTTTGCTATTTGAACCAGATAACATGTAGACATCTAGTACTTAACAAACTCTCATTGTCTTGTACTTGAACTGAAGCAAGTACAAGACAATTGATCTACTCCGGGACATTATTAAGATAACCGTAGTCGTATGACTTTTAGTTCACTGACATTGGATTGAGAATCTGTATCAGCAGATATGCAGAGTTGAGTGAGAAAAAGTGGGATCGGTGAAATGAAAATGCATTATGTAGCATAATCTCCTTAAATGTCAATTCTGTGACTGACAAATGAAATAAAACTTAATAATGCTGCTTTTGATCCGACCCCACTATTAAACATGTACTTGTACTTGTGTTCATTTTCACACCTGAGAATTGACTTATTTGGTTAAGAAGTCGTAGATCACTTCATACACTTTGGAAAGACTTGCTCTTTTAAATCACTTCTTAAAACCAATTTTTACAGACTGGCTTTTATGTGATGTCATTGCTTTAATGCTTTATTTTGTTATTGGTTATACAAAATTATTTTTACTTTACTATATTGTTTCACATGTATTTTATTTATTTTATTTGTTAGTTATTTTCTATCCTATCGATTGGTTTTACCGTGTTGAATATTGTTTTATGGGTTTGGTGCCACATTGTTGAACTTTCTGTTGTTTTATTGCCTTTATTGTAAACTCTGTTTTTAAAGGTGCTCTAGAAATAAAGTTATTACTATTATTACTTCTACACAAACAAAATCAGGCGAACATATAATGAAAACTTGATTCATACTTCTCTCTCTGGCTCTCTAACTTTCAGCTTTTTACAGATGCGTGCACACACACACACACACACACACACACACACACACACACACACACACACACACACACACACACACACACTCATACCCTCATACCCTCAGGCAGTATTGACCGTTCTCTGGCTCCAGCTCCATTTTAATATGGCCTGAAGGACAGAAGACGGAGGAGGAAGAGGAAGAACAAGAGGAGGAAGGAAGGAGCAGAGCAAAGGGAGGAGAAAGCACTGTAGAAAGAGGAAGGATGGGGGAGACTGCGTGGGCTCGAAGAGGATCAGTGCCGCTCAATATGAGAGTCCCACACACACACACACACACACACACACACACACACACACACACACACACACACACACACACTAACAGCAGAAGTGGAAGTTACAGCGATCTTTCTTGTGAGGAACGGCGGCGACAGGATAGTTGACAGGCACTTACACCAGCCAATCAATGAAGACGGATCAATATGTGACTGGGCCAATCGATGGCTCACACACACACACACACACACACACACACACACACACACACACACACACACACACACACACACACACACACACACACACACACACACACACACACACACACACACTTATGTATACTACCATTACACAGCCCTATTTGGAGCCATGTCACGGTAGACGGTACATAAATTTCACATTAAAGTGTGAAATAAGTGCAGTGTGATAATAATTATGATATTTCACAGCATGTAATTGAGTTCATTTATGTTGAACACTGATGTGTGACATCGGCCTTTATGGGCCATAAGGAAGCCATGTTGGGTAACACTGAGTACATTTATTGACTGTGACATGCTCTTATCCTGCAAACTGACAAAGGTCTCGATCCGTTTTTCTTAATGAGGAGATGTTTTTTATTTCATACCTCCATCACTGCGGCACAATCTACTTTAAAATGTATTCTCAATCTGCATCAAAATACAAATAGAGACAGATGAACAGGGAACGTTTTAGGAGTGGCAAAGATTCATTTATAAGTTATACTATTACGATAATCGCCAACTGTTTTGATTATCCAATAATCCAATAGTTTGAGGTATTTTCTAAAGGGAAAAAAAGCTAAACTTCTTTAATGTGAATATTTTCTGGATTCTTAACACCTCCGTGACAGTAAACTGAATATCTGATATTTAAAGGACGTCATCTTGGGCTATGGAAAACACTATACAACATTTTCAACCATTTTCTGTCATTTTATAGACCAAATGCCAATATTTATTCATGGACAATAAATATAATCATTGCAGCCCTAGTTTTTTTTTCATTGAAATAAGTGTGATAGTTTGTGAAAGGTTGAGTGGCTAGATAACAAATGTAATCCAATGTGAGGATCTAGAACCCCTACACAAGGCAATCTTTATTTAGAGAGAAACGCTATGAGAAGAAAGAGCCAAAGAAGAACAAATAAAATGGTAGATCATTTGGAATCCACCGCTGCACATATCTGAAAGCCATAAACAATCAGCACTATCTTCAGTTTCTATCCTCTGGGTTGTTTAGTGATTATATTTTGTACTTTTGTGTCGAACTCTCTGCTCTGTTTACTTCTGCTGAGAGGAATAAACCACCACAATGGAGCCAGCAGAGCAAAACACAACACCACCCTCTGTGTGTGTTAAAGGGATTCAGGCTGGACTGTTTCTTTAAGTTTCACTATCCATGCCTGAAATATACGAAGGGATTAAAAAACTCTGTCTTTAATCTTCCTCCTCCCCTTCCTCTGCATCTCGCTCCCCAACCACTGAAGTGGATTTAAGAGGTGAAATCAATGAGACGTCAGAGCTTCACTCGGATGTGTGTGTTTAATTCTCACAATGTAATTTCCTGTAATTCTCTGTACTCATCAACAAAGCGCATAATACAAAAAAAAAAAAGGAGAAGTAGGAATTTGGAGAAAACCACTTGAGAACATAGAAAAAGGAACAGAATCCGAAAGCATTGAGCCAAACAAATGTAATCAGGTATCAGAGCAGATGGAGTTTGTAACGCCGCCGTCGTCGTTTCCACATGCGGCCGTCTCTGAGGCAGAGCGGGACGGCTAGCCGAGGCGCTAGCTGCCGTAAAGCCGCTTAGCGTCACTGTCACTCCGTGCTGTTGTAGAGCACCGGGGTGCTTCAGAGCTCAGGTTCCACATCAGCAGATTACCCACAATTCACCAAGGGGATTTCCTCGCCTCACAGGGAGCTTTTCTGCCTGGGTTTGTGGCGTTGTTTTGAATTCTGTGTAAACAGTGACAGGAGTCCCAGAAACAACTTGGACCAGTGAGTTCTGTCTTAAGAGTCCTGTATGATTAATACAATGGTGGGATGTGACTGAATCTGTTTGACTCAATAGTAGCTTTTTAAATATTCAATCAGATAAACTTCATTGTTTTGAGTGGGAATTTGTTATACTACTTTTATACGATATCATTTGAGATTCCATTCTGCCAGTTCAAACCCAAATCTATAAAATGTCACTTGTAAGTCGAGCTTATAACAGGTTTACATTTTTAATTTGTTTTTATTTCATATTAGTTTAGATTTTTTTATTTTTGTTACAAATTTTACTGCTTATTTTCATTTTTGTTTCAGTTTAAATTCACGAAAATGAAAAAAACAAGCAATTCCACAAATTTCTAATCAGAAATGTATGTCAAAAAAATGAATAAACTTAATTTTGCAACACAACATTCAACATTCAGTTCTGCAAATTCATAGACTTCTATATAATCAGATTTATTTTTACAAGCAGAGGAGTCGCCCCCTGATGGACATTAGAGAGAATGCAGCTTTAAGAAACTTGACGCTTGAAGTGGAGTGACAAGAACAACATTTACCTCTGAGATGTGGTATAGTAACAGAAGAAAGTAGCATAAAATACTCAGGTTAGTAAAAACCTTAGAATTGTACTGAAGAATAGTTTTGGAGCAAAAGTTCGAAGTTCAATTCCACCAACCACAGGTCGATTCCACAACATCGTAATTGCTAAATTTCATCATGTAGTCAACACTGAAATCATTAAATATGACTATTGTCTTTTTTTCACTTCCTTATTCAGTCTGACATCATGTTCATGTTAGTTGTTTTCATCGAAGAAAGTCAGAGATGTGGGCGGTTATCAACCAGACGGGTTCAAACAAGTAGATTCACATTTAATCTAGATATCTAAGAGACCGTTTTTTAACCAAATTTAACCTCTGATCTCTGATCTAAACACCAGAATGTATAATGACGTGCATATCAACTAGTCAGTGTTTACTGGGAGGAAGTAAATTGAGTACACTGTGAAGTTTTTGGAGGTCAAATGAGTGTTTCCAAATACTTTTTTGCAGAACCAAAGCCTCGTGGGTTGTTTTATGTTTCCTCCATCTGCCTTTGATACCAGACTCTGTGATCATTCATCACTGGAGCAGCTAATCGAATAAACGAGCATTACGAGGGGAAATAAAACTCATCCAGTGTCAGAGTTCAGACGGGTTTTTGTGTGTGTGTGTGTGTGTGTGTGTGTGTGTGTGTGTGTGTGTGTGTGTGTTCAGGGTTGGTGATCTCAGAGGGCTGAGGAGCGTCTCAGCGTAGGAGGCACCAGAGCTAATACAGTGATTAATGTTTAGCTGCATGTTGTGATTCATGGAAACATGACTAAGTGGTTGACTGAGTGTGAAAGACGCTGACACCAGTGTGCACACACACACACACACACACACACACTTTGCAGACACAAACACACAAAGACACGGACGATGTCATTGACTGACTGCAAGATCTAGTTGGTGATGTGCGTTCAAGGATCACTGGATGACAATGGAATGAAATAATCAGTTACCAACTCAGTGGTCTGGAGTGTTTTTTCCCTCCGTGCAGAACGGTCCTGTCTGTATTTACCAATGGTTACTGGGACGATGCCTCCATTTTGGAGCAGTGACAACAAATCACTGGAGCGTTATCACATCTAGCGTCCTGGCAAAAACAAAGAAAATGACAAATGTGTGCAGGGATTTTTTGGTTGTTATTGTTCAGTTGTGCTTCAGAGGAGAGAGAGGTGATCATTTCACACACTTTAAACGTCACTTTCTTCAACGTGGTGACATTTTTCTCTCGACAAGTGGACAACCCTGTTGTTCTAGTAATTCCCTGGTGCTGTACATTAAGTGTTTTGTTGCCGAGTCACTCTATTATCTTTTAGTCAAACGTCACTTTACATGTATTTGATTGAAACCTTTTTTTATTTGATACCTTTTTCCATGAGTTTGATTTGGGGTCACAAACACAATGTAATTACTGACATTTGTCAAGAGTGACATTCAAACAGACAACATAAACAGAGTTGTCCGTATCAGAAATGACTCTGATACGGCCTTAAATGTTTGATGAGGTGTATGCAAGTCCATGCACCAATCAGATATCACGTTATCAGCTCATTTATCAGCTCATTTATCAGCTCATTTATCAGCTCATTTACACAGGAACAACAGCAACACGTGTCACTCATGTCCTGATCCATAAATCCTGCCTGATCGCTACTGCACATGTGCAAACTAGTAAACACCTGTGATAAACACTTTCATGCACCCTTTTTTCATTTTTGATGATGCAACTTGTGTTGAAGAGAGTTATTTAACAACATCTGTATGCAGTTGGTGGGCAACACAATCCTGCTTGGCTAAATCACAGAGCTAACAGCTAACATTCGGAGGTTGCATTGAGTTACGTTATGATGCGTTCAAGCTCCATTTAGACAATATTTGTATCGGGAGGATCTAATTATAATATATCATGATGTGTTTAAATGTTATCTTGTAAAATGTTTGTAGGAGATTTTTTCACTGCAATATTAAATAGATATTAGAGAGATAATTATGACCCGTTTCACTTCCTAACGCTAGCTATAATTAGCTAACAATACCTCATAAAAACGACTTATGCAAAGACTGTTTTAAATATTTAAATAAAAATATAATTATCATTCGAATTGTGTGTCATTATGCAAATATCCACAAAAGATTACAATAACAGTAAAAGGATGACATTTCGAAGTTTTGACGGTTTACACCAACTTCAAGTTGCAATTAATATTATATAAAAAAAGTAAGAATGTAATATTATTTAATGTAAGTAAGTATTTAGCCAAACAGGTGTTGTGAAGTTATCCTTAAAACAATGAATAACATTTGCACATCTTAAAGATAATGAAACAATAAAATAAACGAAGGAGTTTTTTCTTACGTTGGCACCTTCTCAAATGTTCCTTCTCTGCATTGTATAAAACAGGTTTTATCAGACATCGTAACACGTTTTCCCTCTCTGTTTTCCATTGTCTTGCACTAGAACGGCTCCTTGTTGCCATATCAACCCGTTGTGTGTTGCTGTAGGACACGCCTCCTCTCCGTACTGTATCAGCCCATTGTCTCCACGCTTGGATCACATCCCCGCCGGCGGAGCGGCTGCTGGGCTTATAGACTGCCTGTCTGTCTGTCGGAGAGCAGACGGAGGGAGGTTCCCCTGTTCACCGAGATAATAGCAGAGCGCTGGAGTGGAGTGCTTTATACACACACACACACACACACACACACACACACACACACACACACACACACACCAACACACACACACACACCAACACACACAGCCTATCAAGCTCTGCATGTGGCAATTATCTCTCCTCGCAGCAGCTTGTGGCATCTCCCCCATCTCCTCTCCTCCTCCACCTCTCCTTCTCCCCTCTTCCTAATCTCTACTTGACTTTATCTTCCTCCTCCTCCTCCTCTTTCCATCTTCTCCCCCCCCTTATCTCCCCATCTTTACCCCTAAGCCATCTATTGCGTCTCCTTCCTCGCCTCCTCTCTGCTCCACCTCCTTCAAACTTGAGCACTCGTCCCATACACAACAATGTCCTGAACCATCTTCCCCCCGATAAAAACATCTCTCTCCACACCTCACTGGTCCGTCTTCCCTCCTTTAATGCTGTGACTCTGTAACTCCCAAATCCGTGCAGCACAACTGATCGGATGAGTGAACAGACACTTTGAAGATAAACGTCAGAATCAGACTGCACAAAAAGGATTCTGCAGAAACACTTTTGGCTTTGTTGGTTTCTGGAGCCTTATCCTTATTTCTATTTAACAAATAAACAACACTTATTTGACACCAACGCAAAAATACTTAACAACTTTGCATTCTGACGGAGAAGTCAGCGGGTTGCCATTTAATTATTAGGATTAACATGATTAAAAAAATCCTGGAAGTCATGTTTGTGTTGCTATTGCATCTCAAGAAATGCTAATATTTAATTGACTAATTTGTGAGTGCAACAGGACAAAAACAATTTGATATAATGAGGATTTTTTGAAGTAGATACTTGTTGTAATGCATATAGTTTGTGATCTTATGTTTATATTCTATAGTCTAGTTGTTGTGGATTGGTATATTTAGCGTATTGTAATATATTCTTTATATTGTGTATTTTATAGCTATATATCTCTAGTGTTGATATACCAACTGTGTTTATACTGTTGTACTGGATTTGGGATTAATAAAGTCCATCCATCTATCTTCTTGAAGAGGAATGTCAACATGGATATAAGGTGTATAACCAGTCAGTCGATCTTTATTTAAATAACAATGAAACAATAACAAACTAGAGATTCACTGTCATGAGTTCATACTTCATTATTTCTTAGTTTATTTTTATCGTATCAAATGTTTTTGATAGATGTTTCATCTATTGTACTGTTTCATCAGGGTTTAACCTTAACCTTAGTTTGTCTTGCTTTGTTTCACTGTTTATATAAATACAATTAGTATTTTTATTATTATTACTTGGTACCACGGCAACAGAAGCAAACATAGGAACTAGCTTCCTGTAGCAGGCCAAATTCTTGAGTTCCTTAAAATGTTCACTTTCTTAAAAGCGCTGATGTTTGCTGCTTGACCAGGAACAGCTTTAATCATTTAATTTATTCATATATGGGCAGAAGACACACCTAATAAGCAACGTGTTAAAGTGATAGGTGTAATAAAGGACTCTCCTTCTGCCTCTTTAGATTATTAGTATGAAACATGTGCCCAAAATCCAAATAAAGTAGTAATTACACCTGCATTGCATTCGACCCAGTAGAAGCCGTCCAGTACTTTAACAGTCTCTTACTATATTCCAGGTGTATTTCATCCTGCAGGCTTTACGGAGACTGACCCTGCCTCTTCAGGTCAGACGCCTGCTTCTCTAATCTTTAGGTTATCGTCGCCCCGCTGGGAAAAATACACGACCGGGAGCCTCCTGTCTACACCTGCTGTTCTTTCTCTACAGGAGCTTTCCTCTAGAGCGGTGATCTGCCAGGTTCTCTGGTTTTTGTGTCTTTAGATTTGATTTTTCAGGGGTCGGCAGTGAGTTTTTTTTGGTTGTCAGGTTTACCACCGTTTTGAGAAATTGGCAATTAATGTTTGGATGATTGTTGCATTAGTAATATTTAAATATTACTGAAACAGTCAGAACATAAATGAGACAAAGCTGCATGTGTTTCATAGACAATGATGAAGCAAGTTGTTTGCCTTTGGAGTGAAAAGTTCAACACCACAAACAAATATGTAAATTGATTCAACTAAGGAACGAAAAACAGAAAGGACACTTATGAAGTCTTGGGAGGCGAAGTATCCCGACATCTTTGAGCTGAGCGGAAAATGATACTACAAAGCAACATACACATGATATGTAGATATTAATTACTCAAAATATAAGGTGATTCACGATGGTAATTGCTTGGAAACCACTTTTAATAGTTATTGTTATGGCCTGTTTTTAAAGCTCATTGTTAAAGTGTTTCTGCACTCCATTTCCCAGAGGTCACCTGTCAATCAAACATTGTCCTTCCTTGAATTTTCTAGTGGCGAGGTTTGATTTTCTCTTATCTTCCAGCACTTTGACCACCATCGCTGCTAAATCGAGCTAACAAGGTTTATAATGTGCTTATCCCAAACAAACTGTAAATGTTTGTTTGTTTGTTTGACTGATCCATATCAACATAGAACTAAACTAGAGAATTAAAAAGCATTAACGTGATAATATTCTGATTAAGATTAAGGGCAAACACTTAAATGTGGATCAACAAACATTTTCCAAGAACCTCAGTTGCTTTTTTCACACCTTTATCAATAGCAATACTTTACAGCTTGGCAATAAAAGGGTACATACCTTATAAATCTTAGGAGTAACACTGCAGATAATTTGCTCCTCCTTTTTGGTGCGTTTTCCTACGAAACTCCAGCAACACGTGTCAATTTACGCTCTTACATGCATACAGTCTTTTCAAAATAAACTTCTGTCTTCACAAGAAACTACTTAGTTAGGTTGAGGAAAAGATCATGTTTGGATTAAAATAACTACAGAAGTAGTTATATATTACCTTAACAACAAATATATTATACTCTGCACTTCCGTACTTCAAATACATGCTGTTCTTCTTTGTCAAATAACTCTGTGACAAATACTAATACTTCCGTGACATTGACTTCCTGTTTCACACGGGAAACGAACTGTGGTCTCCTGGTCAAAAGATCTCTGTTTGTTGGACCCATCCGGTCTTTATACATCTTCGTTCAGATTAGGTGGATAACGAAAGTAAAAATTTGTGGGAAATCTACGAATTATGGCGCATTATTCTGCAAGTATGTGCACTATTTCATGAGTTAAAAGTAGGATCTTAAAGTCTGGTCCAGCATATACAAATTTTAAAGAATGACCCAATTTCAAACCTCAGCTCAGTGGGACATTTCATTACATAGAACGTCTATTGAGAAATGTGTTGGCTTTGGCTGCAGTCATCCCAGATAAAGACAAATGCTCCACCACAACACCGTCATTTTCCAATCCTTCAGCGTTTGCTTTCCCTCACTTTTTTTGGTGCTCTTTCTACAAATTTCTGTCACACCACCTTTTGAATCTTTCACCAAACATTCCCCTTTGGAAGCAGAGCCAAAGTGTAGGAAGAGCCTCAGTGAGTCTGCAGTGGAAGAGAAGGTGTTTCTAAGAATACAAAAAAAGAAAACCTCAGCGGCTTCAGTCGAGGATTTCACTGCAGGTTTTCTTTTTTCCTCTCCTCCCATCCCACCAGAGTACAGGCTGCTATCATTTCCCCTGCCACACACTCCTGAGATGTACAGCTACACCGTAACTGAGTTAACAGATAATCACATAACAGCAAACCCCCACCTGTCCACACACACACACACACACACACACACACACACACACACACACTCACACACACACACACACACTCACGCCCTTCATCGCTGTCCTATACAAGATAAATGAGCTCCATCAGCCCCCTACCTCCCTGCTAGCAGATTAATGTGTAAGCGTATCCCTGGTTTCCCGCCTCCTACACACACTTCTCACTTTCTCTGTCACACACACACACACACACACACACACACACACACACACACACACACACACACACACACACACACACTTCTCAGCCGCCTTATGTCAGCTCGACAGCAAATTTCTCTCCTCCGGAAACACAGCAGATGATGCAGACGGTCGACACAACGCATTTAGTTCGTAGCGTACACATGTGTAGTGTAGAAACACACTCACACACACACACACACACACACACACACACACACACACACACACACACACACACACACACACACACACACACACACACACACACAGAGAGTTTGACAAACACGGTGTCAGGAGCTGATGATTGAGTCAGACATCATACTTCCCTTCATCTGCGGGATGCATCTTGAAATCATCACACACACACACACACACACACACACACACACACACACACACACACACACACACACACACACACACACACACACACACACACACATAGTGATATATGTGCCAGCTATGCTAACTGATTTTAGCTTCCTACGTCGGTCGTGGAGTCGTACCCCGCTCTGCTCACCACTACCACCATCCACCGCCGCCGCTGCAGCAGCCAGCCAGGGCTTAGTCATGTTCACTGTGTCCGCCAGAACACACAGCCAACCAATTAACGCCCACATGCAGCTTCCTATTAGAGAGCACGGGTCACCACGAGCTGCCTGCTAACCTCTAATAACAACACGAACACGGGCTTAAGGCCGAGCAGTCACAGCGGGCAGAATGGATGTTCCAGCTGGATGTGTTTGTCTTTTGTATTAATCGACTGTTTTCTGTTCTTTTGCAGCTCCATTAAAATAGTATTAGACACATTACAGATGAAAACAAACACTGGCAATGGCACCTCTTGACAAAAATATGGATATTTTAGACAAAAGAGAAAAATAAAAAACAGAAATGTAGTAAATGAACCTCTTTTAGAGATAATGATGATGATTTTCCCGCCCTGTCCTTCCACTTTCTAAAATATACAACTCTCAACTAAAACCTGAAAAAGCTGCTTTTAGTAAAAGTTACTCAAAAAGGGAAATAAAGTGCATTTGTTGGGGACTATTTTCAGCAGCGGTTTAATCCACATTTGGTGCTCTAGTGAGTATTTGGGGCAGCAGGATGCTTTTTGTGGGATTGAGTCAAAATAAGCTCACATTCACTAACAAATATTGGAGGAAAAATGATATCAGTGTCAGTACTTTTTTGACTTTCTTTACCTTTTCTGTGACACTGAGCTCAAAGCCCATTGGTTCTGATACAAATCTTTACAAACTGCTCGAACTCTTTATGGTTTTACTTTAAAAAAGGGTTAAAACTTTCAAACACAGCTGGTCAATGTAGTTTTTAATCAAACAAAACAGGAGGAAATAGTGCTTTTGTCGGGGACTATTTTCAGCGGCGGATGAATCCAGATTTGGTGCTCTAGTGAGTATTTGTGGCAGCAGGACGGTGTGTGCTGGATTGAATCAGAATAAACTGCAGTGTGTGTGTTTGTGGTGATGAAGGAACAACAGTGAAGCTAATCGATGTGTTTTTAATGGAGCGCTATGGTTTTGAGGAAAAAGAGAGGCTTTGAAACACACACAATACCTCTAAGTTGGTTTTGTTCTTTTCATTGGATTTGTTGACAATAAAGACAATAAAAAAACCTTTTTTAACTTTACGAAAAGTCAATCACTACAAATCTGGATGGAAAGAAAATATTTAACTTGACACAACTTTAAAATTCCACTCAGGAGCCGAAACCACGGGATGAATTTGAAGGGAAATCCATGCACCACTTTTTCTAGAATATCAGTTATTATTATGATTTGGAGCGAATAAGATTCAAGAGACTTAAAAATACACATAAAATAATCATCCTTTTTTAACAAAAGTAACTTATTAAATCTTTAATTGCAACAGCAAGACGACAGGAACTGCTATCATGTGATCCAGCTGATATAGCTACGAAATAAATATGATATAAATGGATCAAAGTACTTCTGTGTCTTGATTGCTCAGTGCATCATGGGAACAGTAGTTCAGGAGGATGTGAGTGTGTTTGTGTGTGATATCCTGGCTACACTGGACCTCCTCAGGATTTCCACGAGTGCCTGGAAGTTGTTGTTTCTTTAAATCTGCAGAAACGTTTCAGAAGGCCTTGGTCAAGCCCTACACCCCCGCCCGACCACTTCACTCTGCTGCCTCGGGCGATTGGTTGCCCCGTCGCTCAGAGGTCCCTGCGGCCGATCCACCCGGTCACAGCTTTTTCTGTCCTGGCCCCTCAGTGGTGGAATGAACTACTAACTTACTAACTAACTTACTTAACTTACTACTGACTGTAAGTCGCTGGCGTCTGCTAAATGACTGTAATGTAACGTAATGAACTCCCCACTGACGTCAGGACAGCAGAGTCGCTGCCCATCTTTCGGCGCAGGCTGAAAACTCACCTCTTCAAGAAGCACTACCCTGAGCCTTCCTCGTAGCACTTATTGCATTCGTATCAGTTCGCTGCACTTATTGTATTCGTATTAGTTTGTAGCACTTATTATATTCATATTAGTCTGTTGCAATTATTGTTTTCATAGTAACTTGCCTCTGCACTATACTTTTGCTCTGGTTTATGCTTTGAGATGCTTGTTTAAGAAAGGAGATGCACTTATGACTTCTGGTGACTAGTAGTTCTCTTGAATACCTATGTTGAAGACACTTCCTGTAAGTCGCTTTGGATAAAAGCGTCTGCTAAATGACTGTAATGTAATGTAATGTAATGTCTGCTGTCAAAGCGACGAGCTCCTTATCTTCCTGCTGAGCGTCTTTCCAACAGACGAGGACGGCGCTCCACTAAGAGGATTTCTATTTGGGTGTTTAATTTAATTTCTTAGCGGACAGACGGATTGTAATTTGGTGTTTTTCTTTTTATGGAAGCCTGTTATTCTAAATTTGTTTTCGTAGAGATTAATAGTTTTGATGGGGTGTGTGTGTGTGTACATACCTGTTGTACTGATCTGTAGTGTCATGTGTGTATTCTGAGGATTGGTTTTGGGTTTGTATGTGTACAGATAAGCTTTATTTCCAGGCAGTACACCCTCGACTGGTTCATCACATTGTACAGAGTGTGTATGATAATCATAATCCTCCAGAGCTCGGGTTGAACTCAGACAAACTTCGACGCACAGGATTCCTATTTTCTCAAACTGATCTTGAATACTGATTCGATGAAAAGGCGAAGTGTGTGTGTGTGTGTGTGTGTGTGTGTGTGTGTGTGTGTGTGTGTGTGTGTGTGTGTGTGTGTGTGTGTGTGTGTGTGTGTGTGTGTGTGTGTGTGTGTGTACCTGTAGTGTCGTGTGTCTCTCAGGGCCCGGTTGCTGGGGATGCGTTCGCTCTCCCTCTGGTTGAAGGCGTACAGCGTGTACGGGTCGTCGCCGGGCTTCCAGCGGCGAGCGCTCAGGTAACCGCGCTCGTCGAAACCCTCCAACATGTCCTCCCACTCTGCATCCGACATCTGCACATCACAAAAAAATAAAGTCAATTAGTATGAAAATTAATAATAAAAATGTTTTATTTATTCATCCGTCCATGTTTTTTCTTTATTAACGCTTTAGTGTACAAATTTTCTTAAATTTGAATTAAAAAAATATATATAGTATTTGCTTGTTTGTCCAACAAGCAGTCGGAAAAAAGAAAAAATGCAACTAATCCACACATTTAAGAAGCTGGAACCAGCAAATGTCATTTGTGCAAAATTAATCAAATCAACCAAATTTATTTTTTCACATCTGTTCAGGTAGATCTATTTCTATTGTGACTTTTACTTGATAATTAAAAAGCAACAAACACTGTTTATATACAGTACCAGTCAAAAGTGTGGACACACCTTCTCATTCAACTACTTTGAAGAATCTAAAATAAAAACATATTCTGGTTTGTTGAGCATTTGTTTGTTCACCACATAATTCCATATGTGTTCCTTCATAGTTTGGATGTCTTCAATATTCAATATTAAAAAAATAAAATAAAAACCATTGAATGAGAAGGTGTGTCCAAACTTTTGACTGGTACTGTAGCTCATGTCAAAAGAACCATTATTTTCTATTTAAGTCGACTTTTCCTAAGATTTCATACAAACCGTTGTGTTAGGATACACTGAGTTATGCAGATGCATCCTCATATCAATCAGTACTACATGGAGTACTAATGATAAACAAAAAGCAAGAGAGGCGTTTATATTGACCGCAAATTGACTTTTCATCGGTGTATAAATGTCATTTATACACCAGTTGACATAATAATGACACAACAATCAATCATGAAATCTATAGAATTGTCCAGCTTTTGTCAATCGACTCAACCACCCGATCGATCGATCAACTACAGTAACGTATCAATGAATCAGAGAGTCATTCACGATGGGATTTAAAGCCAATTGAAACATCTGAGAGCAGAGAGAACGTTTCTTGCTTTGAAGCAGCCGGCTTTTGTTGACTGACATTTTCTTTGTATCAGTCATTGAACTGGATGATGACTGAATGTGAGATTTAGTCATAAATGTCACATTGTGAGTAGCCTGTGATTATCCACCACAGATACGCTGAGTGTGTTTTTTTCTTCTGGCTCTTTAAGAAGCACCAGGAGAGCTTTTAGAGGTGATTTAAGTAAAAGAAGATTCAGTGGGTTTTTAACTTGCTGCTCTTTGGAATTTAACAAGATGAATGTTGGACTTGAGCTTTTCATCCTCTTTGTTCTCTCCTAGTTTTGTGACTGAATGCTGCACTTTGTCTCTCTGCAGCTTCACTGTAGCGATCTGTGCTGGAGGTTTAACGTTGGTTTGGTGCTTTAAAGTCCCTATTCTTTATTTTCTGATCATTATTTATGTCTTTATTCTCCTCAATAAATACACCACTGAAACTGCAGAAGAGTTTAACGGATGCATGTAACCAACTGAAATTGACACGTGTCGCTGGAGTAAGACATCATATGAACGGTTGTGTGAGGATTCATTGAGTAAAATCAGCAGATCAGAATCAAAAACGGTTTATTGCCAAGAATATAATAAACAAACAAAGATGGATTCTGTAGTGGTTTAGCTTGGCAAACAGAATTTACATATGGGCAAACACAACGGGGTCTGTTTGACCTTCACCAACCTTGGTAGGTTTGAAACGCTGTCACAAGGTTTCAGAAGGATGTTTTCATCAAGACCTTCAGAGAGAAACGCTGGTTTCAGCTCTTTCTGTAATGTATGAAAATCCCATGCAGAGGCTTAAAAAACGTGCTGGAGAAGCAGAAGGTAATCCGTCGTACCTTTAGTTTTTTGGTCACTTATCTCTTAGTGGTAAAGAATGAGCATTCAGTTCATTTTGACACGTGAGATTAATGTCTAGCTGCTAAACTGCACTGCATTTATATATCAACCCAAGAGGACAAATAAAAAAGATCTTTACATCTGTAATCTAAATAAAGTAACAAACATAATAGTTTTAAGCCGAATCATTATGTTTTTAATGAACCTAACAAAGTAGTTTTGTTGTGTTTTTGTTAAGTTTTGCTTCAATTTACAATTTTTTTTCGCGAATGTAATCCATGAAAAATAAGTTTCCCCTGAAATATAATAACATAATAATATAATGCAGTTTAGTTGAATGTTAACGTCATTTTTCAGCCGCTCACTCTCAGATGTCAGGGTGTCCTTGAACACATCATTTAGAGAAGACTGTGCTGCACCACACAACACAAACTTAACTTTGACAACAAAATAAAGGTAATGTTAAACATGTGCAATTACTAGTTAATGAGCTACAGCATGCAAAAGCAGCTGTTTGGCCCTTTATTATGCTAATCAGGGGCCAAGTTCTGCTTCATGTGGAACCAGAAAGATCTCAGTGTTGCAGAGAACAAACCACCAAGTCTGCAGAACCCCCCCCACTTCTCCAGAAAAACCCAAACGTTATAAAATAAGATGTAAAATGTTAATGTTGCACATAAATCCTGTTGAGCTCCGAACAGCTGGTGGAGGAAAACACAAGGTGGCGACGGCTTTAATAAAAAAATAATAAATAAAATACATCTCCAGCTGCACTTTGTGTCTGTCGGAGCTCTGCTGTGAGTGTAGTTTAAAGAGGGAGCATATCATTCTATGAGACAGTACAGATGCCTGTTTGCATGCAGGAAGGAGTGTGTGTGTGTGTGTGTGTGTGTGTGTGTGTGTGTGTGTGTGTGTGTGTGTGTGTGTGTGTGTGTGTGTGTGTGTGTGTGTGTGTGTGAGTGTGTATCATTTAAGGTATCTTTTTTGA